>NW_016922283.1:1399252-1481679 GCF_001483705.2 Eufriesea mexicana | reverse complement strand
TCCCTCGTTGTAACCTAGGTCAGGGAGAGCACTTGCAGGCGGACGGGGGCTCCCTGTCCTTGAGACCGTGGTCCGAGCACGTGGCGTCCTGTCTTGGTCGCGGGGCACCTACAGAGTATGCAGGCATGCGTGTGAGTGGGAGATGTTCGGAGGGATGAATGTTGCGACCTGTCACCGCGTGCCCGCGTCGAGTTGCGGTTTCCTGTCGCGGCGGGAGTGAACCTTCGTAATGTCTCGCGGGGGCGTCCTGGATGTTGCGCCGCCGCAAAGGCCAGGGCGCTCCGATACCGCGGGAGGATGGCCATCGTAGGGGTTTTAGTGGGCTCTGAAGTCCCACATGACTTCGCGTCCTCCCCCAGGGGGGTCGGGTATCCTTTCGAGGATGTTCTCCACGTTAAAGAAAAAAAAGGTCCATTGTCCCACGCTGTACGGTGATCGGTGTCTGATCGGGTCCGTGGGAGGAGGTAGCAACCGAATTCGTATTCTTAGTGTCATTTTGCGAGGACGCAGGTAGTTACGAACGTCGTTGTCTGCGCCGGTGGTGCGGCAGCTTCCGGATTACAAGTGGCGGCTCGCTGATGCGTGTGGCGTCTTGACGATAGCTGCTGCGACCTGTTTCGTGCTGCGCTGGCGTCGTTCTGGCTGCTCCTCGTAGATGGAGGCCTACATAGGCAATGTGTCTGGTGTTCAGAACGTAGGAGATGGTTCCAGCTGGCAATACTTTTATGTAGTACACGATATACACATTGGAAGAGATTGTCGGGTACAGGACACTTCGCGGACACATGTAACCTTCTAAACTATCGGGTTTCGAATTAAAGCCTTATAAAACGAGCAGGTAGTATTCTCTGGCCTTACTCGGATGTGGAGTCAGTCTTACATTGCCTCGGATGCCTTGTCCGTGATATGGATTCAGTCCTCGTTCGATTCGAATTCAACCAGGATTATATCTGGATTCGATCCCTAGTGTCCGCTGGCCTGGGAACCGCTATTTGAAGCCCGAGTGCGGACCCTAGCGAGAGCCCCGTGATGCACGCTCGGCACATATTGGCTGGCGATCTGCTCCAGCTTTCGGCTGCCTGGATGACGTGAGCGTGCCTTGAGCCCGGGGTTTCGGTTGCTGACTACAGGCGAGATAACCGTGGGCTTCCCAACGGCGAGCGGCGGTCTGTGTACCTGTGGTCGGTTCCTCGAATATAATCTTTGTGGTCCTCCAATATTATTTTATTACGCGGCTATTTCGAAGTCCTACTCTACTGCTCGCTTACAAATATATTTATATTTAAATTTGTATTGTTATGTAGTTGACTTATTATTATAACAGTATTATTCTCTATAATAACTTAACGGTATTCGTACTCTTATTAAGATTTGCTTATACTACACTGTTTATCTCTTGTTCTCATACGTGCAAACATGCATACATAACATATCTATTCTTATACAGCGTTGTTAGGTGGGGGTGAGCGCGCAACCCATCCATATGACGTCACAATATCTACCAACACAGTACGACAGCCATTGTATTAACCTATACTCTCATGATACATATTATATTGTAGTTCTAGAACTATCAGTAGACACAGCAATTTCGCTGGAGACACAGACATATATCAAAACAGTACTGAGTACAGCCCTATTCAGAGTACTGTGGCCGTTGGGTTTATTTGTTCACTAATTATTAAGTTTCACTGCAATTCTAGAAAGATCGCTGTATATTACGGTTATGGCCAGAAATATTTACAGTAGACAGAACGGTACTCAGTATATTCACCAGCAGAGCACAGTAGACGCTGGATTAATCTGTTCGATGATGATATAATTCCTATCGCCATTCTAGAATTACAAAGAAGAGATACATTACCTCATGAGATATAGCAATTGTCATCACAATACTGAGTACAGACGTCACCGCAGTACTGTACGCGCTGAATTAATTTGTTCACTGGAAGTTTAAGTTCCATAGCAATTTTAGTACACTCAATGTACATTACGGATATGTCTAGGGACATTTAGAGATTACGGTTCGGATCTTAATACATCCGACAAAAGAGCACTGCTGCAAATGGAATAATCTGTTCACCGTTGATATAAACTCCATAACAATTCTTGAATTAACAATGGGTAGATCATGTACCGTTAGTGATATTAATAAACGGTACATCAGTGCTGAATGCAGCCGTCTGCAAAGTACACTTGCCATGGCATTAATCTGTTCGCAGACCATCGGAGATATTTAACAATTGAGGACTGATCCATGGACAGAGCAACTGTCGCTGGAGACATTGACATATGTCAAAACAGTACTGAGTACAGCCCTCATCACGGTACTGTAGCCGTTGTATTAACTTGTCCACTCGTGATATAAATTCCACAGGAGTCCTGGAATAATCATGTATTGATCTGTTATAGCTAGAGCTATTTACGGCTGAAGTACAGTACGTAGTACACCCCCCAACAGAGAATTGAAGCAGTTGGACTACTGCGTTCACTCATGTTATAAATTCCATAACAGTTCTAGAATGGTCAAAGACAGATTCATTATCGCTCGAATACGTAACAGTTGGCAACACAGTACTGAGTACAGCCATACTCACAGTACTGTAGACGTTGGAATATGTCCTTCACTGATTATACAAAGTCCGAAGCAACTCCAGAATAATCAATATATAGTGCGGTTGTGGCTACAGACATTTACAATTGTCTGTACGGTACTTGGAACATCGTCCATTGGGGCACTCAAGACGTTAAATGAATCTGTTTATTGATGATTTAATTTCTATAGCATTTCTAGAACGACAAGGGACAGATCCATTATCCCCCGAGATACTAACGTTTGACAACAAAGTATAGAGAGCCATTAATACGGTACTGTAGCCATTGGATTAATTTGTCCACTGATGACTTGAATTCGACAGCTACCATAGAATAATCAATTTATAGTATAGGTAAGGTCAGAGACACTTAAAATTGATAGTGCGTCACATGGTACATCCACCAACAGAGCACTGTGGTCGTTGGAATGACCTGTTCGCCTATGATGTATATTCTATAGCAATTCTAGAATGGCAAAAGACAGTTCCAATTTTACACGAGATATTGAAAATTGAAAACACAGTACTGCGTACATCCATTGTCACAGCACTGCAGCCGTTGGATTATCCTGTTCACGAATGATATAATTTCGACGGCAACACTGGAATAATCAACGTATAGCACAGTTTTAGTTAGAGATATTTACAATTGATAGCACGGCATTTGGTACATTCACCAACAGCGCACTGTAGCCGTCAAATTTACCAGTTCACTCATGGATTAAATTCGATAGTAATTCTAGGTCGACAAAGGACAGGTGCTTTATCGCACGAAACACTAACAATTTGCAAAACATTATGGAGCACAGCCATAATCACGGTACTGTGGCCGGTGGAGTTATTTGTTCACTGATGATTCAAATTCGTCAGTTGCTCTGGAATAATCAATCTATGGTAGAATTATGGTTAGAGATATTTACAATTGACGGTATGGTACAAGGTATTTTCCCCAACACGGCACGCTGGTCGTTGGCTAAATGTGCACGTCGATGACTTCAGTTGTATAAAACAGCTGGACTGACAAAAGACAAATCCATTATGGCTCGAGATATTAAAAACCGACAAGAGAGTACGGAGTAAAGCCATTTTCACGCTACACTAGCCGATTGAGCAATTTCATCACTAATGTATTTAGTTAAACAGCAATTCACGAATATTCAATATATAGTACAGTTATGGTTGGAAACATTTACAATTGACAGTACGGTACATGTTACATTCACCAACAGAGAATTGTGGCCGTCGAATTAATTCGATCGCAGATGATGTAAATTATATAACAATACTAGTGTGGCAAAATGGAGGTCCATCATCACTCGAGATATTGGCAATTGACAACACAGTACTGAGTACAGCTAACACAACAGTAATGTAGACGTTGGATTAATTCTTCCAATTATTAATCAAATTCCACAGCAATTCTGGAATAATCAACGTATGTTACGGTTTCAGCTAGCGGCACCTACCATTGGCTGTACGGTACTTGGTACTGCCACCACCAAAGCACTGTAACCCTTGGATTAATATGTTCACTGGTGATTTGTATTCTATAGCAATTCTAGAATGGCGAAAGGCTAGTCCACTATCACTCGAGATATTGAATATTGACAACACATTACTGAGTACAGCCAAGACCAGGGTAATGTAGCCGTTGGGATAATTTGTTTATTCATGATTTATGTACCGCAGGATTTCTATAGTAATCAATGTACAGTATATTTGTGGCTAGAGATATTTACAGCTGACAGTGCGGTACTTAGTACATCCACCGGCATGGCACTGCAGCCGTTGGGTTAACTTTGTCACTGATGATTTAAATTCTATGTCAATTCTAGAATGACAATGCCGGTCCACTGTTTCTCGAGATATTGACAATTGGCAACACAGTACGGTGTACAGCCAACGCCACAGTAATGTAGCCGTTGGATAAATTTGTTCAGTCATGATTAATTTCCACAGCAATTCTACAATATTCAATGTGCAGTACAGTTATCGACACAGATATTTACAACTGGACGTACAGCACTTCGTAAACCCATCAACAGAGCACTGTAGCAGTTGGATTAATCTTTTCACTGGTCATATAATCGCTATAGCAATTCTAAAATTACAAAAGACAGGTACACTGCACCCCAGATATTGACAAATGTCATCACATTATTGAGTACAGCCATCATCACAGTACTGCAGCCGTTGGACTAATTCCTACACCGATGAGATATATTCCGCAGGAATCCTATAACAGTCACTGTATAGTACGGTCATGTACCGAGATATTTACTATTGACGGTACGCTGTTTGGTATATTCAACCTCAGAGCACTGTCGCCGTTGGGTTAATCTGTTCGATGATGATGTGGGTTCTATAGTAGTTCTAGAATGTCAAAAGCCATGTTTATTACCGCTCATGTTAATAGCCATTGACAACACAGTATAAACACATCCATTATCACAGTAAAGTAGCCGTTGGAATAATTTGTCCACTGATGACTTAAGTTCCACAGCAATTTTGGAATAATAGATGTATAGTACAGTGATGGCCAGAGATAAGTGTAACAGACACTACGTTACTTAGTACGCACATCATCAGAGCACCTTAGCCTTTGGATTAATGTGGTCACTGGTAATACAAATTTTGTAGCAATTCTAGAATGACAAGAGACACATCAACTATAGCTCGAGATATTAAGCATTGTAAGTACACTACAGATTGCAGCAATTATCATTGTACGACATACGTTGCCTTCGTCTATGCATTGACGACTTAAATTTTATTGAATGCCGAAAGCCAGATACATTATCGCTCCGTTCATAGGCATTTGTAAAACTGTACTGAGTACAGCCATCATCACAGTGTTGTATCCGTTTGATTAATTGGTTCGCTGGTTATTTAAAAGCCACAGAAATGCTAGAATAATCTATGTATAGGCCGATTGTGGCTAGTAATAGTTAAAATTGAGAGTGCGTTGCTTAGTACACTCACCAACATAGCAGTGCGACCGTTGGATTAAACTGTTCGCTGATGATTTAGGCCCTATCGCTACTCTAGATGATCAATGGACAGACAATATATCGACAGTGACATTGACAAATGGCAATACCATTCTGAGTGCAGCCATCTTCACAATACTGTAGACATTGGATTAACCTGTTCGCTGACTACTTAAGTTCTCCAGCAATTGTGGGACTTTCAATGGACAGAGCAACTGTCGCAGGGGACATAGACATATGTCAATAGATTTCTGAGTATTGCCATCATCAGTACACTGTAGCCGCGGGATCAATCTGTTCACCGATGGCTTAAACTCTATAGCATTACTAGAATGACGAAAGACGGGGCCATTATCGCCCGAGATATTAAAAATTGACAACACAGTAGTGATTACAGCCATTATCACCGTAATGCAGCTGATAAGGTAATTTGTTCACTGAAGATATAAGTTCCTCAGCAATTCTAACATAACCGTTGTATGGATCAGTTACTGCTACAGGTACTTACAGCCGACTGTACGGTGCTTAGTACATCCATCAATAGTGCACTGTAAACGTAGGATTAATCTGTTCACTAATGATATAAATTCTATTGCAATTCTAGAACGACAAAGGACAGACACATTATCGCTTGAGATATTTAATATTGAAAACACAGTACTGAGTATAGCCAAGACCAGGGTAATGTAGCCGTTGGGATAATTTGTTTACTGATGATTTATGTACCGCAGGATTTCTATAGTAATCAATGTACAGTATATTTGTGGCTAGAGATATTTACAGCTGACAGTGCGGTACTTGGTACATCCGCCAACAGTGCACTGTAACCGATGGATTTATCTTTTCACTGACGATATATATGCTATAGCAATTCTAGAATGACGAAGGTCATAACCATTATCGCTCGAGATATTAACAACTGACAACACAGTACGGAGTACAGCCAACATCACAGTGCTGTAGCCGTGGGATTAATTCCTTCACTGACGCTTTAATTCCACAGTAATACTAAAATAATCAATGCACAATGCAGTTATGGTTAGAGATAATTGCTATTGACAGTACGTGGTGATGGTTGTACTCAGTACTGCTTTGTCAATTTTCAATATCCCGAGCGATAATGGACTTGTCCTTTGTCGTTCTAGAATTTTTATTGTATTTAGTTCGTCAGTGAACAGATTAATCCAACAGCTACAGTACTCTGCTGGCGGATGTACCAAGAACCTCAGTGTCAGGGGTCAATATTTGTAACCATAACTGATCTATACATTGGTGATGTTAGAATTGCCGTGGAACTTAAATCATCAGTGAAGAAACTAATCTAACGGCTACAGTACTGTGATGATGGCAGTACTCAGTACAGTGTCGTCAGCTGTTAATATCTCGAACGGCATTGGATATGTCCTTTGTAATTCCATTGTGGCCATAGAATTTATATCATCGGTGTACAGATTGAACCAACGGCTAGATTGCTCCGATAGTGAATGTACTATGTACCGTAATGTCAATTGTAAATATCCCTAGACATAACTCTATTATACATTGATCATTCTAGATGTGCTTTATTCTTCATTGAACTAATTAATCAAACAGCTACATTACGGTGATGATGGCTGCATTCAGAAATCTGTTGTCAATTGCTAATAACTCGAGCGATGAGGGATCTGTCCTTTGTCTTTCTAGAACTGCTACGGAATTTATACCATGAATGAACAGATCAATCCATCGTCTACAGTTCTCTGCTGGTGATTGTACTAAGTGTAGTACTGTCATCAGTAAATATATCTTGCCATACTTTTACTATAAATTGATAATTCAAGAATTGCTGTGGAACCTAAATAATCAGTGAACAAATTAATCCAACGGCTACATTACTGTGATGATGGCTGTACGCTGTGCTCTGATATCAATTGCTAATATCTCCGGGGATAATTGATCTGTCTCTTGTCATTCCAGAATTGCTATGTAATCTATGTCACCATTTAGCAGATTAATCACATGGCTACAGTGCTCTGTTTGTTGTATTTCTACGTAGCGTCATGTCAATTATAAATATCTCTAGCCATAGCCGTAGTATGCATTCAATATTTTAGAATTTCCTTGGAACTTACATCATCAGTGGACAAGGTATTTCAACGGCTACAGTACTGTGATGATGACTGTACTCAGCACTGTGTTGTCAACTTTTAATATCTAGAGGGATAATGGATCTGTATTTTGTCATTCTATAATTGTTATTGAATCTAAATCATCATTGAACAGATTAATCCAACGGAAACAGTGCTCTGTTGATAGTGTACTATGTACCGTACTCTCAATTGTAAATGTCACTAGCCATGAACGTACAATACATTGATCATACTTGTATGGCTGTGAAATACAAATCATCAATGGTCATATAAGTATAATGGCTACAGAAACCCTGGTGATGACTATACTCAGTGCTGCGTTGTCCATTGTTAAAATTTCTAGCGATAATGGGTATGTCCTTTGTCATTCCACAATTGCTACAGAACTTATATCATCAGTGGGATAATTAATACAACGGCTACAATACTGCAATGATGGCTGTACTCCGACTTAGTTGTCAATTGTTGATATCCCCAGTGTTAATGGATCTGTTTTTTGCCATTCTGTAATTGGTATGAAAATTATATCATCACTGAACAGAACAATCCCGCCATTACTGTGCTCTGTTGGCAAATCAGTGAGCAAATTAATCAATTGGTTACACAACTGTAATGTTGGCTGTACTCAGTTCTGTCTTGAAATACGTCAATTTCTTCACAGACAATTTGCTCTATCCATTGATCATTCTACAATTGCCGAACAGCTTAGATGAACAGTGAAGAGATTAATTCGACTGCTATAGTATTCTGTAGATTGCAACACATAGAATTGTATTGTCACTTATCAATACCAATAAAGATATGTAATCTATCCGTTTATCATTCTAGAGCTGATGTGGAGTTTATGACACCAGTGAACAAGTTAATCAACTGGCTACTGTACTGTATTGATTGCTTCACTATGTACTGTTTTCAGATATGTCAATGTCTCCAGCTACAACTGCTGAATCCATTGATTGTTGTACAGTAGCTGAAGAACTTAGATGATCCGCAAACAGATTAATTTAATGGCTAAAGTATTGTGTAAATGGTGACGCACGTTACTGTATAATCAATTGTATATTTCACTACCGATATATGATCTATCCATTGACAATTCTAGAATTGCTATACAGTTCAAATCACCAGTGATCAGACTAGTCCGACTGCTACAGTGGTCTGTAGTAAATGTACTAAATACCGTACTGTCAACTGGAAATATCTCTAGCCATAACTGAACTATACATTGATTATTCTAGAATTGCTGTGGAATTCAAATCATTGGTGAACAGATTTTGCCAACGGCTACAGTGCTATGTAGGTGGATGAACTAAGTACCGAAATGCAATTCTAAATTTCTCTAACCGTAACTGTTCTTTACATTGGTTATTCTAGAGCTGCTGTGGGACTTAAATTATAAGTGAACGAATTAATCCAATGAATACAGCATTGTGACGATCTGTTCTGATCTGCCACA
This sequence comes from Eufriesea mexicana, assembly GCF_001483705.2. Lineage (NCBI taxonomy): Eukaryota > Metazoa > Arthropoda > Insecta > Hymenoptera > Apidae > Eufriesea > Eufriesea mexicana. Next base: position 1,472,510 of record NW_016922283.1, on the reverse strand, counting down.
CGCCAATGTACCCAGCTACAATCACTCTATCCATTCATTATCCTACAACTGCTGAACAACTTAGATCATCGGCGTACAGATAAGTACAATGGCGATACCTTTGTGTAGATGTCCACATCTAGTACTATAATGCAATTTGTCAATGCCAGTACCGATGTTTAATCTATCAATTGATTATTCTAGATTAGCTATAGAATTTAAATCATCAGTGAACAGATTAATCAAACGGCTACAGTCCTCCCTTGTTCTATGTACTATGTTCCGTACTGACATTGGTAAACATCTCTAGCCATAACTCGTATATCCGTTGATTATTCTAGAACCGCTTATGAATATACATCATCAGCGAACAAATAAGTACAATCGATACAGTACTGTGATGATGGCTGACTGTTCTAGAATTGCTTTGGAATTTACATCATCAGAGAACACATTAATCCAATGGCTACAGTGCTGCGAAGATGGTTCTACTAAGTTCTGCTTTGGCATACGTCAATGTCTCTAGCAACAATTTCAGTAACCGCCGGCCACTGTACACTTCGCTGAATATCTTAGATTATTAGCGAATATTTGCTATATTATTGCGTAGACGGCTACACTGGGAAATTTAATGTCATTTCTCAGTATCACGACAGATAAATAATCCATCCGTTGTTCGTTCTAGAATTGCTATAGAGTTTTTGTCATCAGCGGACAGATTAATCCAACGGCTATAGTGCTCTGTTGCTAGATGTACTAGGCACCTTACTGACAATTGTACATATCTCTTGGAATAACTGGCCTATAAATTGATTATTCTAGGTCTGCTGTGAAATTAAATAATCCGTGAGCAAGTTAACAAAACGGCTACAGTACAGTTATGATTGCTGTTCTCAGTACGGTATTGTCAATAGTCAACTCCTGAAGCGATAATGGATCTGCCTTTTGTCTTTCACAAAGTCTATATAATTTAAAACATCATTCAACGGGTATATCCTACGGCAACAATGCTTTGTCGATAGACGTACTATGTAGCGACCTGCCAATTGTAAATATCGGATGACACAACCGTTCCATACATTGATTACTGTAGAATTGCTATAGAGTCTAAATCTTCAGCGAACAGATTAATCAAACGTCTACAGTGCACCTTTAATGGCTATACTCAGTACTATTTCGACTTATATCGATATCTGCAGCGGCAGTTTCTGTATCCATTGATCACTCTAAAGTTGCAGAGGAACTCAGGTAATCAGCGAACGGATTAAACAAATGGCTACAGTATTGCGTAGATCGCCACACCCAGTACTGTATTGTAATTTGTCAATGTCGCTGCCGATATTTGATGTATCCATTGATCCTACTAGAATTGCTACAGAGTTTGGATAGTCAGTGAAAGGATTAATCCAGCTGCTACAGTGATCTGTTGGCGGATCTACCAAGTAATAATGTCAATTGTAAATATCCCTATAGACAAATGGTCTACACATACATGATTCTATAATTGCTATGGATTATAAATCATCAGAGAACAAGTTAATACAACGGCTGCTGTACTGTGATGATCGCTGCATTCAGAACGGTTTTGCCAATTGTTAATATCTCGAGTGATAATCGATCTGTCTTCTGTAATTCTATAATTGCTAGAGTATTTAAATCATTTGTAAGCGGACTAATCGAACGGCAACAGTGCCCTGTTGGTGGATGTACTTTGCACCGTACTGCTAATTGTAAGTGTCTGTAGCCGTAACTGATCTACACTTCGGTAATACTAGAGTTGGTGTGGAGTTTGTATCACCAGAATTTAAATTAATCCAAGTGCTACAGTGCTGTTCTGGTGAATGTAACAAGTACCATATTGTCAACTGTAAATATCTCTAGCCGTTACTGTACTATACATTGATTATTCTGGAATTGCTGTGGTACTTATGTCATCACTGAGAAATTAATCCAACGGCTACAGTACTGTTATGATTTCTGTACTCATTACTCTATTGTCAATAGTTAATACCTCGAGGGATAATGGATCAGCCCATTGCCATTTTGGTACTGCTATAGAACACGTGTCATCAGTGAACATATTAATCAAACAATTACAGTGCTATTTTGATAGCTATTCTCAGTACTGTATTCACACATGTCAACGTCTCCAGCGACAGTTTCTCCATACATTGCCCATTCCATAGCTGCTGAATGAATTAGATTATCAGCGAACGGTTTAGCTCAATATCCATTGTATTATGTAGATGGCTGCACTAGGTGCTATATTATCAGTTGTCAATACCACTACCAACACTTGAACCATCCATTGGTCATTCTAGAATTGCTATAGAGATGAAATCGTCAGTGGACATATTAATCCAGCGACTGCAGTGCCCTGCAGGAGAATGTAACATGTACCGTCCTGCAAATTGTAAATATCTCTATACGTAACTGATCTATACATTGGTTATTATAGAATTGCTATGGAATTTGAATCACCAGTAAAGAAATTACTCCTGCGGTTACAGTACTGTGATGATGGCTGTACTCCGGACTCTTTTGTCAATTATTGAAAACTCGAGCAATAATGCACCTGTCTGTAGTCATTCCATAATTGGTATGGAACTTAAATCATATTTGAACGTAAGCATCCAACGGTAACAGTGCTGTTTTGGTGGATGTACTCAATATCGTATTGCTAATTGTAAATGTCTCCAGCCGCAACCGTACTATACATTGTTTATCCTGGAATTGCAGCGAAAATTAAATCACCAGTGAACAAATTAATTCAATAGCAACAGTATTGTGAGGATGGCCACACTCGGTACTCTAGTGTTAACTTTCGATAGTACTACGGCTGTATGATTTATCTATTGATCATTCCAGAATTGCTGTTGAGCATACATCATCACTGGACAGATTAATCCAACGATTGCAGTGTTCCGTAGTCGAATGTACTAAGTACAGTATAGCGAAATGTAAATATATCTAGCCGCAACTGATCTATACAATGGTGAATCTAGAATTTCTCTTTAATTAAGATCATCAATAGACATATTAATCCAACGGCTGCATTGCTGAGATGATGGCTGTACTCAGTACTGCGTTGTCAATAGTTAATGCCTCGAGCTCTAATGGGTAGGCCTCTTGTCCTTCTACAATTGCTATGGAATTTAAATCCTCACTGAACAGATTATTCCAGCAGCCACAGTGCTCTATTGGTGGATGTACCAACTAACGTACTGTCAAATGTAATTATCTCTAGTCACAACCGTACTATACAATGATTGTTAAAGAATTGTCGTTAAATATATATTATCCGTGAACAAATTAGTCCAACGGCTAAAGTACTGTTATTATGGTTGAACACTTTACAGTTTCGTCCATTGTTAACGCCTCGAGCGATAATGTGTCTGTCCCTTGTCATTCTAGAATTCCAATAGAATACAGATCACAACTGAACAGATTATTCCAATGGTTGCAGTGGTCTATTGGTGAATGTCCCATCTACCGGACTGGGAATAGTAAACATCTCTAGGCATAACGGATGCATACATAGATTAGTCTAGAACTACTGTGGAATATATATCATGACTGGACCGGTTCATCCATCGGCTACAGAGCTCTACTGGTAGATGCAGTAACTACCGTACTTGGAATTGTTAATGCCTTTAGCCGTAACTGATGTATGCATTTGTTTTTCTAGAACTACTAGGGAATTTATTTCACCAGTGAACAAATTAATCTATCGGCGTCATTACTGTGACACTGGCTGTACTCAGTACCGCTTCGCCAATTCTTAATTTTTGGAGCGATTCATGGGAGAGTCCTTTGTCATTTTAGAATTGCAACAGAATATATATCATCACTGAACACATTAATGCAATGGATACGGCGCTGTGTTAGTGGATGTACCAAGAACTGTGATGTCAATTGCAAATATCTTTAGCCATAACCGTACTACACATTGACTACGCCAGATATGCTATGGCATTTAAATCATCACTGCACAGATTAATACAACTGGTACAGTGCTCTATTGGTGGATGCACCAACTACTGTACTGGGTATTGAAAATAAATCTAGCCATAACCGATGTATACATTGATTATTCTAGAAAGACTGTGGAATATAAATCTTCAGTAATTAGATTAATCCAACGGCTGCAGTACCGCAATGATGGCTGTACTCCGTACTGTTGTGTCTATTATTAATGTCACGAGCTATATCGGATATGCCTTTTTACATTATAGAATTGCTATGGAATTTATGTCATCATTGGGCAGGTTAATCCATCGGCTACAATGTTCACTTGATGGATGTACTAAGACCGTCCTGTCAAATATAAATATCTCTAGCCATAGTCGTACAATAATTGATTATTCTAGAATTGTTGTTAAACTTAATTTAACAGCGAACAAATTAGTCCAACGGCTGAAGTACTGGTATTATGTCTGTTCTCTGTACCCTTTCGTCAATTGTTCATGTCTCGAGCGATAATGTGTCTGTAATTTGTCATTCTAGAATTGCCATGGAGTTCAAATCATCACTGAACAGGTCAATCTAACGGCTCCAGTGCTCTGCTGGTGGATGTGCCAAGTCTCGTACTGCTAATTGTTTATATCACTAGACATAACTTGATCTGTGCATTGATGATTCTAGAACTACTTTGGAAACAACATCATTAGTGAACAGATAAATACAACGGCTACACTACTGCGATAATGGCTGCACTCAGTATTGTTTCGTCAATTGTTAATGACTCGAGCGCTAATGGATTAGTCCTTTGTTATTCTAGAATTGCATTATTATTTAAATCATCTCTGAACAGATTATTCCATCGGCTACAAAGTTCTATTGGTGGATGCACCAAATACGGTATTGGGAGTTTTAAGTATCTCTAGCCATAAGTGATGTAGTCATTGATATTCTAGAACTACTGGGGAATTTAGTTCATCAGTGAACAAATTAATCCAACGTCTACAGTACTGTGATGATGGCTGTGTTTAGTACTGTGTTGTCAGTTGTTAATATGTCGAACGGCACTGGGTCTGTTTCTTGTCATTCTAGAATTGCTATTGAATCTAAATTATCAGTGAACAGTTAAATCCAACTGCTGCATTTTTGCCTTGATGGCTATACTCTGTACTCTGTTGTCAAATGTAAATGTCTCAAGCGATAATTGATCAATTCATTGACAATTCTAGAATCTCTGTAGAAATTAGATGATCTTTGAATAGAATTATCCAATGGATACAGCACGATGTGGATGTCTACACTCAATACTGCGTTATTAATTGCGTATGTATGAGACAATGGATCAATGCGTTGATCACTCTAGAATTATTATGCAGCCTAAATCATCAGCAAATAGATTAATCCGCTGGCTATTTTACTGTATAGATGGCTACACTTAGTACCGTGTTGTCACATATCAATGTCTCCAGCGACAATTTATTTATGCACTGATAATTCCAGGATTGTTTTAGAAATAAGACGATCAGGGTAGGTATTGCATCAATAACTGTAGTACAGCATTGATGGATATACTCAGTACATTGTTGCGAATTGTTAGTATCTCTAGCAATACTTAATACATCCATTGATCACTACTGACTTGCTATAGAATATGGATGGTCCGTCTATAGATTAAAGGAATTTATATAGAAATTCCTAGATGCCTATACTCATTACCTAGTAGTTTACTCCTAATATCCTTTGCAATAACTTATCTATCCATTGTTCATTTTGGAATTGCTATAGAACAAACATGATCAGTGAGTAGGTTAACGCAGAGGATATAGTACTGCGTGGATGGACACGGGAATCTGTAGATGGCTATACTTATTACTGTATTGTCAATTCTTAATATCTCCGGCGATAATTAACCTATCAATTGACCATACTAGGATGATTATAGAATTTATGGCAGATATTTTATGCCAATGGCTTTGGTACTAAGTGTATGGCTATACACGGCACTCTTTCTTCAATTGTTAATTTCACTACCTATAATGCATCTATCCATTGATCATTCTAGAGTTGCTGCAGGAATAAGATGATCAGCATTTAGATTGACTCAATGGCTATAGTACTGTATAGGCGGCAATACTCGGCACGGTATTGTCAAACGAAAATATCCATAGAGATAATAGATCTATCAATTGATAGTCTAGTATTGCTATAGAATTAACATGATCAATGAATAGATTGATCCATTGGATATAAAATAGTTCAGGTGGCTATAATCAATACTGTATTGTCAATCGTCAATATCGCTGGCGATAATTGATCCACCAATTTATCATTCTAGAATTGCCACGGTATTCTTATGATCAATCAGTAGTTTATGCCAATGCCTACAGCACATTGTTGATGGCCTTGCTGTGTGGTATATTTTCAATTGGTAATATCACTAGCGACGGATCATATATCCACTGATATTTAAAGAACCGCAATGTAATTTAGGTCATCAGTGAGCAGAATAATAAAATGGCTATAGCGCTGTAGTGATGGCTACAATCAGAACTATATTGTCAACTGCTATTTTCACTAGAGATGATTTATGTATCCATTCATCATTGCAGAATTCCTATAGAATGTATACGATCAGTGAACAGTTTGACCCAATGGCTACAATAACGTATATACAGCTATAATTGCGCTGCATACCAAACGTTAGTAACTTTAGCATATTTGATCTCTCTATTGACCATTCTGCCATTGTTCCAGAACTTTCATGATCAGTGAACAACTTATACCAATGAGTATAGTATTACGTTAGTGCCTATACTCAGCACTATATTTGAAATTGGTAAAATCGCTAGCGACCGTAAATCTATCCATTCGTCACTATAGAATTACCATCGAAATTGTATGATCAGTGAAAATATTAATCCAATGGCTACGATAATAGAAATGTGGCTATAATCAGCACTGTATGGCCAATCGTTAATATCTCTAGCGATAATTGATCGATATGGAGGTTATACTTTAATTACTACGGAATTTAAGTTATCAGCGAATACCTTATGCATTGGCTACAGGACTATGCTGTTGGATATACTGACTACTGTATTTTCAACTGTTGGGCCCTCAAGAGTTAATATATATATACATTTATCATTTTAAAATTGCTATGTAATAATAAGATGATCACTTGGTAGGTTGACACAATGGCTATAGTAACGTGTTGATTGCTCTACTAAGTACTTTGTAGTTATTTGTTAATGTTTCAAGCGATAATTCAAATATCCTTTGATCTATCTAGAACTGCTATAGAAATTACGTGATCAGTAAACAAATTAGTGCAACTGATATGGAAACGTGTAGATGGCTATAATCTGTAGTGCTTTGTTGATTGTTACTTTCTCTAAACATAGTTGCACCAACCATTTATCATTATAGGATTGTTATGGCATTACAATGATCCGTAAATAAATTGATCCAATGGCTACAGGAACGTGTAGATGGCTATACTGAGTAATGTATTGTTAATTTTTGACTTCTGCAGCGATGATTGATCTAGCCACTTATCGTTCCAGAATTTGATATGGAATTTAGATGCTCATTGAATAGATTACTAAAATAGCAGCAGTAGAGTATAAGTGGCCACGTTCAGCATTTTATTTTCAATTTTCAATTTCTCTGGTGATAATTGATCCAACCTTTGATCATTCCTGGATTGCTACGGAATTTAGATGATCAGTGTGAACATTAATCCAATAGCTATACAATTTCGTAGGTGGATGTACCCACTACTCTATTGCCAGTTGTTGATATCTCTGGCGATAATTGATTAACCAATCGGTAATTCTAACGTCACCATAGAACTTGGATGACCAGTAGATTGATTATACCGATGCAAATAATACTGCGTAGATGGTTATACCCAGTACTCTGTATTCAATTGCTAGTATCTCCAGCCATAATTGATCAATCCATTGGTCATTCTGGAACTGCTATAGAATTTAATGTCCAGTGAATAGGTCAACATAATGACAATGATGCTATTCATTCGTACTTTTAGACAAAGTGTATTCTGCTGCGCTCTGCTCCACTTTGGTACACGCTGCTAGAACCGCCCTGGATAGGATAGGGAAGGTAGTGTTTATAAGGGTAGGTCAGGTGAGTGTAAGACATGAGTCTACTTTAATCGCTGCGATAAAGTGCTATTCATCGCTTTACTATGCACTGCTCTTTTCCGCGGCTCTACGTTTCGCACGGATATGCTCTAGTGTGGTAAGTTTAGGATGTGCAACGTAGGAAAATGCTAGGATAAGAATGGGTGACGTACACAGCCACCAGTGGTATTCGGCGCTTTACTATGCTGAGCTATACTCTGCTGTCCTCATCTGCACTATGTCGTGCTCACCTATGGAAAGGATAGGTTATGTTAGCTTGGGTTTGGAATCTGTGCTTTCGCCGGTATCCTGTGTTATTTGGTGCAATAACGTGATCTCCTGCTATTTCGTGCGCTTCCCTGCGTTCTGCTGATCCCTGCTCTAATTAGGTTAGGGGAAGTATTGTACGTTAGGGTAGCGTATGTCATGCTTGCATTGGTTTAGTTAGGTTAGGTTTCGAATCATTATCTTCCGCTGCTATACGTTGGTATTCGGTGTATTACCGAGTTCTATTGCGCTCCGCTTTGCTTTCCTATGCTTAGGTTTGGTAGGTTAGGCAAGGTCTGGTACCTGTGGTATTAGCAGATATTCCGTGTTATCTTGCTCTTTTTGTGCTCTTTTGAACTCTGCTATACACTCCTATGCTGTGCTGCGCTTTCCTGTTCCTTGACGCGATCGAGTTTATATTCGGAGCAGTCTTGTCCAAAACTCTCCTAATCCGTGATAATCGGTGTTATCCGGCGGAATACTGGGCCATGCTGCACTCTGCTGCGCCCTAATGTGCTCTGCTTTTGTCTGCCTTGCTTAAGATATGAGAGGAAGGTGTTGGAAGCTTTGATTAGGTTAGGATGTCTTGGGTGTTGCTAGGTAATATGAGGTTTAGAACCTGCAAGATTCGATGCTTTTCGGTGGTATAATTAACCGAAATATGCTCTTCTGCGCTCTGCAGCCGTAACGTTGCTATATGTAGCGGTACTCTTCGAAGCAATGCTAGTCAATTATAATCGATTTATTCGGCGCTATACCGTACTCTGCTGAGATCAGCTGTGCTTCCTGTGCACAGCTATGCTTTCCTGTGCCCAGCGGTGCTTCCCTACGCTCTACTGTGCCGTGCTGTGGTTAGCTTCGGTTACGTTAATTGGGGAATCTGTGCTATTCGCAGCTGACCATTTGTATTCTGCGCATTACAGGGCACCGCTGTGCTACGCTGGGCACTGATGCGTCCTCCTGCGATCAGCTGCGCACTGCCGTGCTCTGTTTTGTTTGCGGTTTCACCCAGTGCGGTGCCGAGCACTGAAGTGTTGTGTTGTGGTAACGGTGCCACTCGGAGTGGTGCCGTCCTGAGCTGTAGTGTGCATCGTTGTGCGGTGCGGTGATATTCGGCGCTATTTAGTGCTCAGCTTTGCTGTGCTACCTTCTGCAGCGCATTGGTGTGGTGGCAGAAATTAAAAGTTTCATGCACAAATAATCAATTCCACTTCCACCCAGATTCGCAATCCCTTCCAGATGAAGCTTGTGGACTGCAGAAGCAGAAACAGTGTGTAAGAATTCAACGGCTCATTTCGAAGAAGTCCCCAACCTTGCACTATACACTTCCCTTCCCTTTTCCTGAATATTGGTTGGCCTGTTAGAGCGTAATTCCAGCTTTTGCACTGCGAATTTCACTTCTGGGTGAGCTTCGAACTACTGATACCACGCGCAATATGAAATGAAAAACAGAAATCGGAAGGGTAGAATTTTATATTATAATTGAGTCAGGAATGGAAAATACATACTCCAAACAGTTGGTGACAATTCGTTTAATGCGGGGGACAGGGAAAATTGCATTAAAGTTATTTCTTTAGACGTAGATTGGGAGATATTACTAACTATTACAACCGTCATTAGTCAAGGATATAGCCAATGACAATACCGATTAATATGATAATTAGCAATACACATAGTATTAACCAATTGGTAGATTTCAATCATCTTCATGATTAAATTAATCAATTAATTGACTAAATTAGTTTCCAAGTTCGAAAGTATGTACTTCGTCGGTTATCAAAATTGTGGTCGTGTTTTTAAAGTAGCATATCCGTAGTACTCTTCAAAGTAATTATTGTACCTTTTATACCCTCGTGGCTCGCAAACGTGACCAGGTTAGTTTGTTGAAATAGCCGAACCTGTTAATTAACCTAATATTTATAATAATATAATACTTATATTATTCGTCCTTAAAAGTCAAAGCACTCCAAACCGTCAAAATAATCGATAACTTCATCCCTCCATTCAAGCTCAAACCTTTCCACTCAACTACTGCTTAGCAAGTGCACTTTTCATCTTTGCACTCGATTCTGGAGAACAAGAATCCGAACTCCTCAAACCTGACAATCCGAATAAGAATAGTGGAGAAAAGAGCGAAGGTGCAACGAGACAGAGGACGCATACATCGTTCTCTTTCCATCTGAGCATTTTCCCAATAGCCTCGTCCTCTAGCCTTCATTTTCATAGTCGCAATTACTAGAACCTCACGTCGTTCCGTTACGCGTTGCTCCAAGCGACTAGATTATATCTCCATTGACTTCACAATATCCACAAACCGTCAATTCAGTCAATAAATTAACACTAAATGGACAAGATTTGGACTACACTCCCCATCGCCGTCGTGAAACAGGCACCGAGAAACTACGACGAACTCGGGGAACGGGATCGGCATATGAAATCTGTATGACGATCAAATATTTTACTCGTCTAAACGAGTGACTCTATTCCGGGATGTGGTTGTTGAACCTCGGAGAGGAAGCAGCCTTGACTTGCGACAGACATTATCGTACAGTACGCGGCGAAATAACAGCACAGCCGGCATGATATAATGTTCCTCAAGTCGAACTTCAATGTACGCACATGTTACATACGTATTCGCTTAGTGTCTTCAGTCTCTAATAACACAAACGAACATTAACTACCATCTACATTTCTTTCTATAATTTTGACCGGTTTATCTGAAAAATCACTGCGATGTAATAATGCGTGATGAATGTATCAAAAGGAAGACAGGTCAAGGGGAATGTGATTTTTAAAAGCCTTTCGTATAATATGTTTCATAATTCTACTTGATGAATCCTAATCTAGGAGCAAATACCGTTTGCCATGTAAAGTTTATGAAATAAATATACAAAAGGAATTGATATTCACTATTTTTTTATTTTTATCCTTATATATTGTTCAGAAAATAGTAACAGTTTCTTCAAAGTTTTTACCAATTACTTTGTGGAACCCTAACGTTCCACGGTATATTAAAATTTGTTTATAAACAAAAATAATTTTTTATGCTAAGATACACCTCTCTGAAGTTATTCCATGAACGCTGAAAATTATACAGTGGACTATCATTTTATCGTATAGTGTATCTATTGCTGCGTTATTTCATAAAGAATTTCGACGTCTTTCGTGTCTGGGATGGAGGATTACGAGTAGATGAATAGTGCAATTGAAATTCAATTCTAGTTGTCATTACTATCGTTCTATATAGGTTTCCTACGAATAATTTCGTCGCTTGTTTTGTCTGAGATGAATATTTATGTCTAGATAAAGGATAGAACTAAGACAAATTTTGCTGTTTATGTTCCGTCATAAGTGGCATTTAATTTTACTTCAATTTACGTGAACACAGTGGTCAGAAAGGCGTGGATTTGTAATTTTGATTTAAGAATATTTTCGTGGAATAACGAGATTTAGTTAATGCCTTGGCATAATATTTCTCGGTATTATTAAATATATGAGATAACATAGACAACAGTTGAGATGTTCCTCAACGTGAGGAGGATAACATAGATCAGACTAGTATAATATAGTATGCAGACTTGTGTGAAGTATTGAGGACTATAAAATTTCATTATGTAAATATGAACGTAAAGGAGTGGTGATATTTTAAATTTCGCAGCAAAATGTATTATTCTGTTTCTTCCATTAGAACAAAATTTTGCGGTGCTACCCAAAATAATTCCTAGGTGATAATTTGGATTTAGCCTAAATTAAATACATCAGCAGGATACTACTTACAAATAGCTTTAGCGGGCGCTTTAGTATACCATAAGTGTACTTCTCTTCCTTTTTAATCTATTTTCAATAATTTGTGAAAATTGCGTTTCTTCTTATTTCAGTCGTTAATTCAACATACCTGTCACGTTAACATCGCTCGAGAATCACTTTATTTCACATCTTATCCTACAACTAATAAATTATCAAACAAAGTTGAAGCAGGAATATTTCTTTCAATGTATACAAGAGTAATGAATAAAAGCGAAAGGTCTTCACAGCAACGAATGTCAAAAACAACCGAAAATGTTCTATGAATGATCGCCGAAGGCCACGTGTATCCAATTTCTGCCACGAAATCTTCGGAAACAGCGTAAGCTCGAGGAACAGACTTCCGACACACGAATTACACCAGGGAATAGAATGGAAAATAATTCTGGTATGAGGAATCGATCGCGTTGCAGAAATTCGTGCAATGACATTTTGGCCATAGTATTCGAGGAGGGGCGAACGAAATAAAAATGATGCGCGGCCGGTCGGTGTGCATACACGTGAAAGGATCGAATTTCTCTTCCGTCTCTTTTTGCAAGGACTTTATAATACGTATGCGTTAATTCGAATTTGGTAACGAAGCACTTGTGTGTGCTACTGGTATACATGAAAATGTGAAAGACTATTTTTGTTGCCATTTTGAGTAGTCATTCAAGTAGATATTTTGAGAATATTGTGAAATGATAATTTCTTATTCGGACAGCTCTACGAAGCACGCTGTTCAGCCACACGTGTGTGGCTGCAGATATTACGTATAATGCAGATCCGCGGAAAGCTACAAAGTACATTTGTGCCATAAAAAATCTACGCTGATCAACCTTCACAGGTTAGAGGTTGGCGGAGAGTTGCGATATTATAGATAACATTTTCTAAACTCAATGTGGGATTATTAATAGAGAAATGAAGTAATTACATCATGTAAAATTTAATACCGAATACAAAGGTCTAAATCTAGGTGTACAAGATGAAATTAAATTCGTAGACCGTGTTTCCCAACTTTAATAGAGGGTTTGTTACGTGAACCCTAACTCTTGCAAGAATCAGCAATTCGTTTGGTTGTTGTCTAATCCGGCCTGCCGCAATTGCCCTAAATGGAGTGAAGTGTCTCGAAAAGCCTTCTGGTCTATTCAATCTGAGGATAGGATATTGACGTAAATTGCAGTCCGATTCGTCCATCTGAGGTAATAGTAATTACGTCACTTCCGTGCAACGTCAAAGATTGCATTACCTACAAGTCACGAAGATGAAGTATTATGGAAACATCCCTAAAGTAGCCTACCTTTCCAGGCTCCGCAGAAACGTCGTTTTAACTCATTCGTGTCAACACTTCCATTGCTGCAAGTACGGCATCGCGTAGGCTAAAAGTTCTAAAGGTACAGTTTATATTAGGTCTGTAATTTATATATGTAGCTAAAAATTCAATATTGTATATACATAATCGAGTACTTAGTTCGAATAATGTAATAAACGGTATTAAATTAATAATACTCTTATTAACTTAGGACCTTCCTACCCTGTCGCATAATATGTTAAACAAGTACTATGGATCATATATTTTCATTTCATTAACCGTAAGCTCCATTTAAAATTCAACTTGACATGTATCTTCGCAGTATGCTGGCAGTGTACGATGAAATATATACTAAAACAGTCTCTGAAGCCTGGTTACAGTAATGTCTTGTAGTGTTGATGTCCTGTGGATAAAAGAATATGTGTGAAACATGTACCAAATTTGGTCTCTTATCTCACATTTCATTGGAATAATTTCTGATCGCTTTATATTTTCGAGGCACAAAAAGAACATTTAATATTTCCAATAGATAGCAAATGCCGTAAATTTTGTACCTCGCTCTTGGCTTGTCATTCTTCTCCTAAAATTGCTCCTCGGAAAACGATACCAGTTACCAGAAATCACAACGTGGATGTGGCTACTTATCGAGACGCTACATGCGCCCTAGTGTCGCAGCCTGCTGGCGATATCTGTTTGAAAGTATCTAATCCAATTTGGAGCGAAAGAAGATGAAGTGAAACTTCTGATACTTTGTCTCATTTCGTGCCCTACAAAAAGGGATTCGGATGTGTATATCAAAACTTATACTCTACTGACGCAACGATAATATACTACATACCAGCAGACTTTAATATTTCCAAGTTCCCAAGAATTTGGTGAACCAAATATGAAAAACGAGAGCAAAGAAGAGCTAAGCTATAGTTGCCTGAACGTGTTCGCGATTATTCAAAGACCGACTAGCATACGAACCGATCCATGCGTACAAGACAACTCCAGGTTCAGCATCACTATAAGGAATAACCCACCCCAGCCATTGCCGACCTTAACATGACTTAGACGTGAACCAGGGTAGTCCCCGAACGAATGAAGCTCCCAGAGCCGCTGCAAGGGTCCAGCGAGGCCTTGCAGTCGTACAGATATTACGTCCCCCTGCTCCAAAGGATCAAACTTAAACATCATAAGTGGTCTGACTGTAGACACATGCTGGACCAACTGCATGCCTATACACCAACAGCGTACGACCATGGCTGCTGGTACATCGCGTCGACTCCAGGAGGAACAGCGACCCGAGGAACATCCTGAATCCCGAGGCATGGCGAAATTGACAGCGGCTTGAATGAGTGTCGGAGACGAGTCGTGGCGATGAATTTCGGAGAGTGGAATTATCGAGTACATTGAAATACGTCGCGTAGGCTAGTCGGTACTTAAGAACGATCGCGATTAGCGTGAGAGAAATTATGTTCTATTCGGTAAACGAGAGGGATAAGAGAGGAAGTATATGGAGCTGATGTATCCGCTCCATGTTAGGTAGCTTACATTTGCACAGATAAAGCGCACGTGAGTCTTAGCCCAGGAATCTATATTAAAGCTATTTATAATTACTTAGATCTAAACGCACGCAACACTCGTAGTCTAACAGTGCCTTCTGTGTTGTAACTGGTTGCGTCTAGACGCATGCATCCCCCGTCTTTCAACGCTGTGTTCCAGATTAAATCTTGAGAAACCTGAAAGCTGAAAGGAGATTATATAGATTTAAATATAAACCCAAAAGCATACGGATTAGTTAGAAGAAAGAGAATAGAAGCGAGACGAAAGGAAACAGTAAAGGTTAACCAAATGGTAGCAGCAATTCATCGATGAGACGGAAACTGTCCATTCATGAAATAAAACCGAGTTCGAGATAACAAACCAACGATGAAGGAATTCGGAAATAAGAATATGTAGATTCTGAAAGAAAAAACGATGGGAGTGGCGTGTAGGTGGAGTAGACAATGGATATCGACTAGTCCGAAGGTCAAGACAATGACCACCATCCATCTCCGCCACAACACTACCCCACCCCAATGTCTCCGCCAACCACTCCTCCGACCCCCTCTACGAAATCTTAGAAGTTACTACCAAAAATTCAAAACGGCAAATGTACTCGAGCTCAAACCAGCGAATTCAGATAATAAACCCTAAAGGAAATATGTAGATTAGTCTTCAAAAGGAACTGATCAGGAAGGGGAACGATGAGACGTATTAAAGACGACAACGACATATTTGAATCGAAACGAGAAAATGGAACCGAAAAAAGACTGTTCTAAAGTTTATTTGCGAAAGCCAGCTTGCCCACATCTGGCTCTCGGGAAGGTCGCCATGATCCCACTGGTGAAGTCCCGGAAGTGCCTGTTCCTGACCACAACGTGACCGTCGCGCGTTGCCCCTCTTGTATGACCCAAAATCGGTTTCCAAAATCTAACGATGATTTTCGAATTTTGTCGAATTCGTTAATAATTATTTTTTCTCCATAATAGTCGGTATTTTCGTACCTCTCAATTTCCACCTCAAATGTATGATTCGTGTAATATGATATTTTCCATATCAACTTGATGTTAAAAATAAATTCAATAATTCATGCAAAATTAATAATACCATTTACAGGATTTCTAAATTAAGGTATTCTCATGTACACTTCGTCATGTTAAGTTAACCGTCATACTCTTTATATGTTTGTTTCTCGATTTGGGGATATATATTTTACCGTTCCATCAATATTGATCGTCATCCTAGTATTGCTTCTGGGTGGTTTCTTCTTCAGAGAAATGTACAGTATACTCTATTGTGAAGAAAATTCGTATCATATAATAAACTTCTTATAAAAATCCAGGAACATCTGTATGAAGTATGCTCGGAGAGTTATTTCTAAACACTGATAACTGTTTATAATTATTCGTAAGCAAAAACGATTTTAATTACGGGCACTTATTACCTCGTGATACACTCATCTAACTTGTAAGACAAGAATGAACCTCATAAGGTTCTTAATGTTTATTCTTGGATAAACCATATTTTTTAATTAAAAGCCGAGGGTGCTAGAACAACTTAGATTACGCAATCATCTTTGATAGAGTAAACTCTAAAAGAATTAGCAAATTGTTGTTACAGACTTAAAAAGAGCTTAAAATTTATTAGGCAGTGTTGCCTAAAGTTATCTAATCCCTTACAAAATTCAATTAATCAGTGATTCGAGAAATTTATGATTAAATCTTGTAAGTTATATTCGTGCTTTTCATTTTTAACGCAGATTCACGTTCTGAGCAATTTGTTATTAACAGTAAACTTAAAAATGCGTATACTTATTGCCCGCAAATTTAATTGGATGTTTAATAACTAAATAGCAAGTGCTAGTCTCCTAAATTTAGTTTATAAAATTGGTAGTTCAGGACCCTTACTATCTTCTTAAAATTGTCATTGTTAGACTTAACTTTAAGTAATGAAATATTCAAAGGCAAGAACTTTTGGTCACGACACCACGCTTACCATTTTTATCTTTAAAATGTATGTAAACCGCCCATCAAGGTTTCGTAATACCCATACATTCTGTTCTTAGTCCACTCCCTATCTCATTAGATTAATATTAATTGTCATATTTACACAGTCGAAATATATTTAGGTATGCGTTTGCATATACTTAAACATAGGCAAAGGTCCAAATATCATTTTCCTGCTTCTCTTCAATCTTACGACACAAAGATTTCCAGTTTAAGAAAGCCTGTTTTCGTAGACACCACCAATACCTCCCAGCGCACGTCCCTCCGTGTTCTCCTTTAAAAAACCTTGTCGCTCCTCATTTTCCCAAATATTTTGCCGAAAAGTTTCTCATCTATTCCCCTCAGAGATGTTCCTCCACTATATATTATTGTGCACATTGTCAGATGATGCTCCATCGCTTATCCAGTTCTTAGTTCCTAATTTGTCCTCGCAATTTAACCCGCCTACTATCTACTTAGCCAATCACTTCGAAATAATTCACGAGAAATGAGACCGATTCTTCTTGCAGATGCATAATCCTGGCAGTATCTCGGTATGGCCAAGCTGCAACGAGATCGGAAAATGCGAAGGAGAAACGAACCGTCGGTGGTCAAACGTGCGATTCTGACATGCCTTATCTTATCCCAGTCGAAACAGAACGGTTTCGAAGGAATTTGCTGGTACGCGTTCACGTGCTTGTCAGAAACACGCGTGCTGGGATCATGTCCTTAAGCCTGGATTCGAATCTGGACGTCCAGCCTCATACGTCGAACCTGTTTTCTATTCTGATAAGTACAATACGAGTCAAGTGGGACTCTAAATCTCTGCACTCTACTAACGGCGTTATAAAGAGACTTATAATCTGCAGTTCGTTACTTGGTTTTCTTCCTTTCGAAGGTATAAGGCGAGAGAGCGTCTATTTATAATTTCTTTTCCTCCATTAAACAAAATTTTCAGCCTCGTATAGCGTTTCACTATGATATGAGCACATAATCGTGAATCATCGAAAAGTTTTCATTCTGCAAATGACTAATAAAATTGGATTTAACAATGGCATTAATCTAGTAGGTGGCACACTTTTAGAAAATGTGTGAATAAGAAGTCATAGATTCTACGAACCGCAAGTTATTGTAAAATTTCACATGGAATTAGGGTAAGCAGGTACTATGGGACGAAGGGTCATGCGAAGGGGCGTGAAGTGACTTCGATGGTTAAAACCTTATATATAGGAGAATCAAATAGAAGGAATCTTAGTATGTATAAATGTATAATTTTAGAAATCAGGCATAATTAGGGTAAATGTGCACTAAATTAATAATGTATGTTACACAAATAGTATATCATTATGAATATTCAAAGGTCGGAAATACCTCCTATCAAAAATATGAGTGAATATGTGGGTACAATTAACCTGTATATTTTACATTTGTTTACATTGTGCCTATTATTTCATCACTCAAACAATATCTCTATTTTCAAAATGAGGTATTTGCTCGCTTTTTACAATTTTCATATTATATTCCCTTCCATACATAATGCTTACATAATACTATAGGTATTTCTAATGCTACAGTGTTACTTGAAATTATTCTTTACAACTTACATTCACGAAGAATTTGTCGAACCCTTGTACGCCGCTTGTAGCTCTAGGTCAACGTCGTTGGATTGCAATTTATTATTTTCTCTTATCTTCAGTAACAAGTTAAAACGAAAACGCCGAATTAGACAGCACTTCAAGGAAACTCGCACATATGTTTAATATTCCTTTTCGAACCAAAATTTTTTTCCCAAAGTATCCTCCAGCGCAGATATTTGATTAGACTCGTTATCGATCGTAGAAATAAATACGTTTTCAAAGTACAAAGGGTTAATTGCTATTGCGATTATTGTAACGAACAAGATACACCTCCGTCTTACTATCGGTTTTCCAAGAAATATTGCCCATTATCTTTCTGAGGCTAATTCTGCAGTCACTATGTATCTGTCCAAGTATCGTCACACAGAAAATTGGATTTAATCGTTTCGTCGACGGAATTCTATCCGGAGATTTATGATTCGGTTACAGTAAATGAAAGGCAATAAAGCATATCGTGATTTCGATCTTCCAGCGACACACTGTACCGAGATTTCCATTTTAGTTTCCCAAATAACTACCTCCATATCATATTTGTCGAAGATAAAGTACCCCATATAAATGCAACTAACAATGATCGAAGCCGTGGTATTCCAGAGTGATCACTATACGTCCACCGTTACGCACTCTGTGGTAGGAGAAAGATGTTGGACTTTCAGCGGATGCAGAATATTAGTCGCTTTTCTTCGTCTGTTTCATTAAAGGAATTGCGAAAAATATACCTATAGTAGCACCTATTCTTCAACGTGATTTCATTCCCCTTCGTTAATTTTTCACACGTCACACGGATCAATTTCTCCCTCGCTTCGCGCGTAATTCTACATATCTCTAATATTCTAGCTGACCTTATAACAGAACGAATGTGGAGACAGTCGAGAAACTTGCAACTCATGTTCCGGTATCAAACGTAGTTCAAGGTCAGCGTTTAAAATCCATATCAATGCTTACGCTTTTGTTTCTGTTCTACCACATTAGATAAATACACGTTTCAAAATTTTCAATTTATACCCTTCGAATAAAGTTTGAATACGGTATTAAATTGTTAATATTACAAATATACATGTTAATGAACATCAGATATAAATATCGTGGTTCTTCTTCAATAGATAGAAGTGTCTTAAATGCTAAATAAGTTAAGAAAATAAGATTTAATAGAATATAAATAATTAAGTTAGACGTAAATGGATAAGTTATTTAAGCGAATAAATCGTGAATGGAATAAGGGAAATTGACGGCATAAAGAAAGGGAAATAAATCAATAGGAGTGTAGGTTCCATTAGTATATTATATTTGTCAAGCATAGGGAATCCGATGAATAATAAACGATACGCAGGCGTATCTTCAGCGTGGAATTAGTAATGCAGAACGCACGCTCATTTTTCGCCTTAGCTTCTTCGCCGTGAAATGTCCTACAAGAACCTCCGAACCCCATCAATGAAGCATGACTTGGCAAACACACTGCTTAAGGTTAACATGCACTGGCTTCCGGCAATTCCATAACTCCATCCCTTCGCGTAACTCCATTTCCTTTTCACCAAAACCTCGAGCAATGCCAAAGCGAAAAATCCTTCCTGATGAAAAGGTAAAAATTTTTTAATGAAAGTTAACGTCATTACCTTTCTATTTAAGACATTTATTTTGAAATGTGTATCCATTGAGGAATAATATCTTGTATTGGTGCAACGTTACTGGAATTGCTGTTTCCTTAGTGAAGTATAGAAGTTCCTACTTCATTCTGTAAAGAATTGGACTTCTTCTTCACAAGAGAGGAATAGTAATTTCTGAACTATTTAAAATCAATTTTTGAAAAGGTTGGGAATTGAGGAATAGTATATTAGTGCGTACAACGGCCGCAGATAATGTGAAAAATTTGATATGGGATACACATGATTTATGCAAATTTTCAAGCAAGAAATAGTCAAGTATTGTGCAATTATATCCAGTAGTCTTTATGCGCTAAGGAAATGAATTACGATATAGAATGTTATCTTCGGAATAAAAGTTATAAATGACCATGAATATTAATTAATGGCGAAATTCCTTGAAAAGTGAGATACAAATGGACGAATATTTTCAACCTCTTCCCAGAAAGGAATTATCTTCGGTTGGTATAGTTCGATATCATTAGTAGCAATATTCTTTACACTTAATGTTGAATAATTACGAATTTTTACATCCGCCGCTTAGAACAGTAATTTCGGTATTAAGAGGATTAATTCAAAATTTCTACTCCTCCACCCAGTATTCCATTTCGACTTCTCAATTAGAAATTTGTCGATTATCCTCTTCTCACAATTTGTTCCTATAAAATGATATTATTCACTAACCTCAATTTTGAGTACTGACGAATTCTGAATCTCTCATATATAGGATAGTGTAAGACACTGTTTCAGAAAGAAATCACGAATTGGCGATAGCTAACAGAAACAACTTATAAACCAATTAATATTTTGTAGAAGCAAATGGAATAGTTATTTTTGGTAACAAAATTACGTTCCTTGCTCCCTACGGGGACGTGAAACGTGAACTAGGAAAAGCATAAAAGTATGGTCCTTGGCGACAAGAACAGAGTACCTTGAAATCAATTGCGACCGGCACGAGCGTGAATCGCTTGGTGTTCGAAGGAGAATTAAATTAGAGTGCACCTTTGTTCGTTTTATATTCGTTACCTTCATGTTCTTTTCCCCAGTTGAAGTAGTTATAAGAGTTTTGAGTTTGTCTTATTCAGTTATTGTCATTTTGTTAATTTTTGGTGCCTCGACACTATTTTTCGCCGTACTACAATAGTAATTTCAACATTAAGAAAATTAATTCCGAATGTTGGAAAGATGAACTGAATGAAAATACCGGAGGATTGATCATATTACAGTATTAGAAGAAAATTCGGGACATTACGTAATATGAGACATTTAATCAAAAGTTTATGAATGGAGATTTAATCCAATGAAGGATTAGTACTAAATGGAAATATTTTTCATTCGTGTAAATATAGGGAATGGGAAGAAACAAATTCATATTGTATTTATGGTTAGGTAAAAGTAAGTGAGAAAGTAAAATATCTTGGAAGATAAATAGGGAAATGGAAATGTTAAATTCTTTATGGATGAAACTCTAAATTATACTCCTTAAAGGTATCAATAAGGTCTGGTGAATGTATGGAGTATTATAAATAATTCACTCACAATCTTTATCTTCCCACCTTTTGTTATAACTTCTCTTGTAATAGAGGTTTAATTAAAGTACTTTAAATACCGTCATTGCTTCCTTTAGATATACGTTATGTAATTAGTACAATGTTATTATAATAATTTTGAATCGTCCCAATTTTCTTTTAATTTTCTTTTAATTTTCTTATGAAACGGTGTAACTTTTCAGGCTTTTATATATGTATGACATTTAGAAACCAGTAAAGATCATTTAGAGTTTAGAAAAAACATGTTTACAAAATTTTGTCGTTATTCTACGTAAAACTGCACCTAAATACGGTATACATGAACAATACTAATGCGTCATTCTGTCTAAATAAAACGCAAAATTAACAATTCCAGAAACATTTACTGGGACTGGTCGTTCAATTATTTACATAGACGATAAAGTCACGATACTCCAATTACAGTATTTACTAATAGTTATAATAATAATACCTCCCGAGAAACTGCGCCTAAATTCTGAATAATTAAGACGACGAAATTTCAAAATCTACGAAACAAAATGGGCATGTATGTTCTAGGGAAGAAGCCTTGCAGCAAAAAACTCTAATTAATGGTTCCAAAAGTCCGGCACCAACGTATTCATTTGCATCAGTCAAACGTATTCCAGTCACTCATATTTCTTCAAATCGCGCATCTATTCACTTCTCGCACATGTAGTCGGGACAAATAATTAGAATCACCGCTCTTATGGAGGACCGCGACCTATTGCTAGTCGCCGATTCGTGTTGTATACATTAGGCACGCTGTCTACAATCGGAAGAACCTGTTCGTTAGCGCTCGCTAAGCGTTCTACCGCGAAGACATTATTATATTCCGGCGTCGTAAACACGGTATTTGCATCGAATACGTTTTCGTGGAGATAACTGAATATCTAACAACTTGTTTCTCCGTTGAAAGCCTTTTCATTGCATGCAACCAAGAGCAAATGTAGATCTACACTACCTTCGCCTTTGTGCAGTTATAACTTTGCGACGGGACATCGTAGAATAACATTTGTCAGTTCTATATAAAGGGTAACGTCGTGCTCTTGCATTCTCCGATCGAACATTCACTTGGATATCTTTGTGGTGGAAATCGGAGACGGGTGTCAGTTAAAGGATTGGGGAAATCTTAAGAACCTGTTCCTCTTAGAAATTTATTTCTGGCCTCCAAATTGGGGAAAATTTGACCTCTGCAGGAACTCCATGGAACTTAATGTATGATTTTTGTCTGCTAGGTAATTTCTTTCGAAACAAATTATTCCATTAAACTCCGATCATGTTTGCTATTACTTTAAAAACCAGATGGAATTATATTTGTCTTTATTCGGCATGAATGGTGCGTGTAATGGAATTGGTTCCTGTGTAAATTCTACTACATAAATCATTTAATTTGTAGCATATCGCTGGTATACTCTTCATTCAGTCCGAAATTACTTGGAAATCAAAAATTGCCCATCAGCTTTCATGGTGCGGCTTTAGTGATATTGAACACCGTAATTTGAGCAGAATGTGAAAAATACATTTTCTTTCTGAAACAACCACTGTTCCAGTTTTTATAAATTTTCAGCAAGAAACTGTCTTTGTTTTCTACAGTAAAACAGTCTAAATACTAATTCAATGCAGCGTTGAGAAAGTGAGGCTCACGAAAGTATGCAAACGATATACATAGTAGCGTATGGCGTTAACCACTTACACTAGGATATTGAGTCTACATCGTCGTGAGTCTCTCATACTAAACCCCATAAGTATCAATTGCACTTGCATTAGACTGGAGTTACATGGAGCGCATTTTACGCGCTCGAAATTTTAATAAATACTAACAATTGACAAAGCTTTATTTTGAATAGAATGAGTATGCAAGTTGACAATTAAAATTCCATAATATGAGTGTGCTCAGTTCCCCGTATATAAATCATGCTGTAAGGAGTTAAGACAGTACTGTAGTAATTGACATTATTTCGTATACTAAACCTCCTGAAGTTCAAATCCAAAGCTATTTCAAAACCGTTTACTTGAAATACCCCAATGAATCGATCATTGCTTCAGTTTCATGGTTGCGAGATATTGCGTGCAATATACGTTAAATTAGCTTTCCTTCTTTCATATTCTTGTTTCCTTCTCTCATTCGTGGGTGATTTAGTTTACGGTAAGTTTGGCATTAAACTTAAAATGACGATGCGTGGAGTTTCGGATTAAAATAAATCCACGAGTTTATTAGTGCCTGACATCTCGTAGACCGTTTTAAGGAATTTCATCGAATTTTCAGCGGGAAATATTCGAATCGCTATATTTTCGAAACGATTTAACCGACGAGATCAAAGGATTGACACTGCGCTCGGTCGATGAAACACTCTCCACGGTCTAATGCCAATTCCTTCGCGAATGGTTTCCAGCATAGATGCATACTGGCGCGTAACGGATGTAAGTAAAGCGTGTTTCCGACTTTCCTGACCACAATGGGTAATATAATCGGAGTAATGCTGCCAGCATTTCATAATTCTTTTGGCAAACGTGCGCGGATTCGCGGATTTGATTCGAATGTATTTGGCATTCGTTCGAGACGGAAGACTTAGAAACTGAGCAGATACTTCGACGGGCAGGAATACGAGATCTGGCTACAAATTCGATACCGGTGAACCATCGGTATGATATTCCTTGCGTTGATTCCACCGGCGATCTCTCACTTCGTGATCTTCGAAGCTTTCTTCATTCTTTTCTTTCTCATCCTACAGGGTTATTTGCTATGGGAAGGATCGGTTGCACACAAGGATTGGATTTATCGATGGATTCGTGGTTCTCGGTAATTTAGCTAGATGCACTGAAGTTTTATGATATTTATCATTTTTATTAATTTGGCTGGTGGATTGAATTTGCTGATTAAATTTTTATTCTAATTACTACTTTGAAATGAGTATTTTAATTATCCTTACTAAATAACTTGGAATATTGATTAACTGGGTAGATTAAATAGATGGTTAGGCAGGCGGCTTGAATTATCGCTCAATATCGTAGAGTTTATTAATGACTAGTTTATTCATTTATTGATTTATGTATATGTGATTAACCTACCAGATAAATTACAAGAAAATTATTACAGCGAGGTACCATGTTAACTGTAGCGGAGGAAAATGAAAATATAGCAAGGAAATAAAGATAGAAATACCTGATACCTATTAATACCTGAATAATGCTATTCGGCGCAGTCCCGCGCATTTCTGGATCAGTGGCAAGATTGTATCGCAAAAAATCAGTAATATTCTAAAAATCGCTGAAGCTGCTTTCAAACTGGGCTGCAAAATCTTGAATTGTGTGTTATTCAGTGAATAACGATATTCACTCAGTAATTCCTGAATAACGTAGATGAGCAGAGAATAGGTTAGTACAATGGCTGTACAACTATGTTGATGGCTACATTCAGTAGCTTGCTGTCAATTGTATATATCTCCAACTGCAATTGGTATATCCTTTAATCATTCTAGAAACTCTATACAATCAAAGTCGTCAGTGAATAGATTAATAAAACCGCTATAGTTCTACATTGGTTGCTGTACTTAGTGCCTTATTGCCAATTGTAAAGGACTCTAGACACGATTGATCTATACATTGATCATTATAGATTAGCTCTGGAATTTAAATCATCAGCGTATAGATCAATCCGTCGTATGTAGTTCTGTACACATGGTCACAATCAGTAGTGTATTGATATTTTACAATTTCCCTAGCGACAATTGCTCTATCCATTCAAAATTCTAGAGTTGCCGAACAACTTAGGTGACAAGTGAATTAACAAAGCCACTTGCTGTAGCATTGCGTAGATTGCTATCCGCTGTAGTGTATTGCCATTTGCCAATATCACTAGCGGTAATTCATCCATCCATTTATCATTCTACAATTGCTGTACACATTTGATGATGAGCGAATAGAATAATCCGACTACTATTTCAACGTGTTGATGGTAATACTCAGTATTGAATTGTAACTTGTTAATATCCCCAGCTATAATTGATTTACACCTTGATCATTCAAGAATTGCTGAAGAACTCGGATGACCAGTGATATGAATGGTCCAAAGGAAATACCACTTTCTGTCCGTATCTAAAGTGATAATTGATCCATACAATGATCATTCGAGAATTGCCCAAGAATTTAAATCATCAATGAATAGATTAATCTAACGAATATACTCATGTGTTGATGTCGTCTCCGCATACAGTATTTTCAATTCTAAATGTCTCTAGAGATAATTGGTCTATGAACTTATAGTTCCCGAATTGCTATAGAATTTACGTGATCAGGGCATAGATTAATCCATAGGCTATGGTACTGTAATGGTGGTAGTACTCAGGACTACGTTGTTAATTGTAGATATTCGTAGCTATATCTGATCCATCCATTCATCAATCCGGAAATGCAGTATAATTCAGATGAACGGAGAATAGGTTACTGCAACGGCTGTCGGACTGTGCAGATGGCTCAACACAGAACTGCATTGAAGTATATAGTTTGTAGAGTTATGGATATGCATATACTCAGTACTGGATTGTCAACTGTAAATTTCTCTAGCAACAATTCATTTATAACTTGATCGTTTTTGAATTTACATAGAATTTAAATGTCGGAAGAACATGTCCACTGGTATTATAGGTTCCATAACATTTCCAGAATGAAAAAATTCTGGTCCATTATCGCTACAAATATTGACAATTGGCAAAACAGCGCTGGGTACAGAAATTATCACAGTACTTCAGACGATGGATTAGTTGCTGTAGATTTAAATTACACAGTAACTCTAGAGCTACAAATTTATGGTACAGTTATGGCTGTAGATACTTACAATTGGCAGTACGGTACTTTGTACGTCCACCAACACAACCGATTAGCCGTTGGATCAATCTGCCCAGAGATGGTTTACATTCTATAACAATTCCAGAATGACAAAGGACAGACCAATTATTGCTTCATATATTGCCGATTGACAACAAAGTTGTGAGTACAGCCAACATAACACGGTTCTGTAGCCGTTGGATTAATTTGTACACTTATGGTTTTTAATTTCACAGCAGCTCTAGAATAATCGGTATATAGATATATTATGGCTAGAGATGTTTGCAATGGACAGTGCGGTATTTAGAGCATCCACTACCACAGCACTGAAGCTCTTCTATAAGTATGTCCACGGATTGCCTAAATTATATAGCAATTCTGGTATTTCAAGAGACGGATCCATTATCGCTCGAGATAGAGACAAACGACAAAGCAGCACTAAGTACAACCAGCATCACACCACTGTAGCGGTTGGATTAATTTGTTCAGTGCCGATTTAAATTCTATAGCAACTATAGCACAACGAATGTTTAGATCAGTTACTGCTAAAATTATTTACAATTCACGATACGGTACATAGTACATCCACCAACAGAGCACAGATGCCGTAGGATCAATCTGATTACCGATGATTAAAATTCTATACCAATAAAAGATAGACAAGCGTTAGATACATTAAGGCTTGAGATATAAACAAACCACAAAGCAGTACTGAGTACAGTCATCATCACGGTACTGTACCGTCGGATTAATTTCTTCAGTGATATTTCAAATTCCACAGCAATTCTATAATAATCAATCTGTAGATCAGTTATGGCTAGAGATATTTTCATTTGCAGTACGGTACATAGTACACCCACCAACAGAGATATTTAGCCGATGCATTAATCTGTTCACTGATTATTTAAATTCGATAGTAGTACTAGATTGATCAATGAATAGATCATATATCGACAGTGACATTGGTAAATGTAAATACAGTACTGAGTGTAGCCGTCTAGGCAATAGTACAGCCATTGTAATATTCTCTTCGCTGTTCATCTAAGTTCTTCAGCAATTGGAGAATGATCAATGGATAGAGCAATTGTCGCAGGAGACATGGACATATGTCGAAACAGTACTGAGTATAGTCATCAACAGTGCACTATAGCTGTTTGATCAATCTGGTCGATGATGATATTAATTATATAGAAATCCTAGAATCACAAAAGACAGATCAATTGCAGCTCGAGATATTAGCAATTGACAACAAAGTACAGCCAACGTCACGGTTATGTAGCAGTTGAATTGATTTGTTCACTGCTCTTTTAAACTCTACAGCAGTTCTGGCATAACCACAGTTTAGTTCAGTTATGGCTAACATATTGACAATTGAAATTATGTTTCTTATTAAATCCACCAACAGAGCATAGTTGCTGTTAGATAAATCTGTTCATGGGTGACTAAAGTTTTATAGCGATTCAAGATTTAAAAATACAGATCTATTTGCGCTCGAGGTATAAGCAAACTACAAAGCAGTACTGAGTACAGCCATAATAACCGCACTGTACCATCCGAATAATTTCTTCACTGATGACTTTAATTCCACAGCAATTCCAGTATAATCAATGTATAGTTAAGTTATGGCAAGAGAAATTTACATTGGGTAGGACGATGCTTAGTACATCCACCAACAAGAAACTGTAGCCGGTTGATTAATCTGGACACTCATGACCTATATTCTATAGCAGTTCTGGAATAACCAAAGGCAGACCCACCATAGCCCGAGATGTTAAGCTTTGACTGCACAGTTTTGAGTATAGGCATGATCGCGGTTCTACAGCAGTTGTATTAACTTGTCCACTGATGACTTAAGTTCCACAGCAATTCTATAATAATCAAATTATCGGTAAATAGTGATGATCAGTTCACTAACGAATTTAACTCTGTAGAGATTCCAGAATGGTCAAAGGATATATCAATTGTAGCTGGATATATAAACAATTGGCAATACGCTACTGAATACAGTCATCAACATAGTTGTACAGCCATTGTATTGACCTATTCTCTGCTTATCTACGTTATTCAGCAATTCCCGAATGAATAACTTTATTCACTGAATAACACATAATTCATGCTTTTTCAGCACAGTTTGAAAGCAGCTTCAGCGATTTTTTAGAAAATTGCCGATTTCCTGCGTTGTAGCCTTGCTACTGCTTCAGATCTGCGCGAAGCTGCACAGAATAGAGTTCGCCACTGAACATCATATCTCATGCATTTCAGCCCAGTTTGACTAGAGTTTCAGCGAACCTTCAGAATAATTGAGATTTTTTTCTGTAAAGTATTTTACTGCTTCAGAATTGCACATAGTAACACTATTTTAGTAATGTCACACATTTCCTATAATTGCAGTGTTGTTTGAGTTCTTTCTCAGCGAATTTTTAGGAAATTTGCGATTTTTTTTGCAATGTTTTACTACTGCTTCAGGACTACACCGAGTAGCCTTATTTTAGTAATATCGCACACCTCATACAATTTACGCGCAATTTGATTGCAGTTGTGTTATTTGCCAAGCTTTACTTAAAGGTATATCGCGCCACATAGACTATAACGTACTCATTAAATATAAGTATCTGTAGCACCAGAGCGATCCAATGAAGGACTTGTACCACATAAATATAAGAACCTATAGCATAAGAGAGATACAATAAATGACATATTATAGCCATA
The DNA here is from genome assembly GCF_001483705.2 of Eufriesea mexicana. Taxonomy (NCBI): domain Eukaryota; kingdom Metazoa; phylum Arthropoda; class Insecta; order Hymenoptera; family Apidae; genus Eufriesea; species Eufriesea mexicana. The sequence continues at coordinate 1,443,192 of NW_016922283.1, read as the reverse complement.
TTATAACAAGGTCGCGAGACCCGTGCATCTGATTTTGCAATGTCAAAGCCACTTGTGAAAGCCGTGGTGATGCGTTCCGTTTCTGAATGCACAGCATCCGACCGAACCAAAACGTATGAGGGAGACATAGTGGCGAGGGAAGAAACTTGGTCCCGCTCGCGCACCGATTACGCTTTCCTCCTCTCGCGGTCCTCGTTCTTCGCTCTGCAATGGTGGTCCCCTCGGCACGCTGTTGCATTGAACGTCACGCCTATGGTTATTAACAATATGAGCTGGGAAATATTTTCGCGATGAGCACGTAACATTTCGAAACTTTTCTTGTATATACCTATGGATTCCGTGTGGTGCCAATTATGGTGAAGTGAAAATAGAGAATTACGAGAACTTCATTTCCATATTTCGCGTGAAGCTACTTCTATTTCAATTATCATCATATAGTCATCACTTAAGTCAAACAAACGTGTTAACAATGCAATTAACATGAGATCACCTTTCTCGATTTGAGTATGGATCCTTCTTGGGCTTTAATTTGTGAACTACACTCTCATGATTGAAATTGTCTTTATACTATTACCCTGATACTTCTATGTAAATTACTCGCTGATTTTCCCTCACTATAAGCGTTACGTTCGCGACAGCAACATTTGGGTTTATCACTTCCTGTATGTCAATATTCCTTACCATTACCAAAGCTGCTGTACTGTTTCGTTAAGGAATATTTACAATAAATTCGGCTTCTTCCATTTTATCATAGTCCTGACCGTTTAAATCACGTCTCAAATAACCGTACGTTACTTCACATTAATGTATATATTATAACTAACTTTCGGAAGTTATCCAAATTTATACCAAGTTTGCACACGTAAATACGAAACCACCCATTTTCTTCCTGAAATGCATTTCATTTCACTCTTGAAGTGCTTATATCAGCACCAGGGGGAATATCTTTCACCTTCATCCTCTGCTTTAATTATTACATTTAAGAGCTTTAACGATAATAGTTATTAGATTTTCAGAATTTTTTTTAAAATAATCCTTAATTAAATTTCGCTTCACTTACGTTCAATGATACCATTCACGTCGTGGGCAAAGCATATTTAGTTACCAAGCATTCCAATAAATGTTTCAGATACAAATTATTTAAATCGAATTTCTGCTGGGAAATGCCCTACGATCTTTAAGCAGATAATGAACGCAATTTTATTGAATTCATAAATAAATCCAATCCATGTCTATAACCGATCCTTCCCATTGCTAGTAACCATGTAGGATAGGAAGGAAAAGAATGAAGAAAACTTCGGAGATTATGAAGGAAGAGATCGCCGGTGGAATCAACGCAAGGAATATCATACCGATGGTTCCCCGATATCGAATTTGTAGATAGTTCTCGTATTCCTGCCCGTCGAAGTATCTGTTCGGTTCCTAAGTTTTCCGTCTCGAACGAATGCCAAACACATTCGAATTAAATCCGCGAAGCCGTGTATCTCCGTTCACGCGCACGTTCGCCAGGAGAATTTTGAAATGCTGGCCGCATCACGCCGACAATATTATCCATTGCCGCTAGGAAAGTCGGAAACACTCGTCACCTACATCGGTTACGAGCTAGTATGCACCTCTACAGGCAACCAGTCGCGGAGGAACCGGAATTAGGCAGTGGGGCGAGTTTCATGGACCGAGTGCAGAATCAACCCTTTGCCCTCGTCGGATCAATCGTTTCGAAAAAATAGCGATTCGTAGATATCCATCTCAAAATGCGACGAAACGTCTCAAAACGGTGTACGAGATATCGGGCATTAATTAACGCTTGAAATTACCTTATTCCGACATTCTACGCATCGTCATTCGGTATTTAAGCCCAAACCCATCGCAGGTTAAATGACACATGAATGAGAAAAGGAAACAAGAATTGGAAAAAATACAGAAAAATTAATTTCACATATATTGAACGCAATATCGCGCAACCATAACACTGAAGCAACGGTCGATTCATTGGGGTGCTTCAAGTAAAAGGTATGAAAATAGTTTTGGATTTGAACTTTGGCAGGTTTAATGTAGGAAATAATGTTAATTATTACAGTACCGTCTTTACTCTTTACATCACGATTTATTTGCGAGAAACCGAGCACACTCATGTTATTGAATTTAAATTGGCAACTTGCATACACATCTTGTTCCAAATAAAACTTTGTCAATTTTTAGTATTTGTACAAATTTCGCGCCCGTAAAGTGCGCGCCGTGTAATTTCTGTCTAATGCGAGGGCATTAATTTGATACATATGGGGTTTAGTATGAGAAACTCAGTACGATATAGACACGTTATCGTAGTATAAGCGGTTAACGCCATTCGCTAACATGTATATCGTTTGCACCCTTTCGTGAGTCTCACTTTCTCATCCCTGCATTGAATACGTATTTAGACTGTTTTACTGTAGAAAACAGTGGCAGTTTCTTACTGAAAGTTTGTAAAAATTGGAACTGTGGTTGTTTCAGAAGGAAAATGTATTTTTCACATTCCGCTCAAATTATGGTGTTCAATATCACTAAAGCCGCACCATGAAAGCTGATGGGCAATTTTTGATTTCCAAGTAATTTCGGACTGAATGAAGAGTATACCAGCGATATGCTACAAATTAAAAGATTTATATAGTAGCATTTACACAGGAACCAATTCCATTAACACGCACCATTCATGCTGCATAAGGACAAGTATAATTCCATCTGGTTTTTAAAGTAATAGCAAACATGATCGGAGTTTAATGGAATAATGTGTTTCGAAAGAAATTACCTAGCAGACAAAAATCGTATATTAAGTTCCATGGAGTTCCTGCAGAGGTCAAATTTTCCCCAATTTGGAGGCCAGAAATAAATTTCTAAGAGGAACAGGTTCTTAAGATTTCCCCAATCCTTTAACTGACACCCGTCTCCGATTTCCACCACAAAGATATCCAAGTGAATGTTCGATCGGAGAATGTAAAAGCACGATGGTACCCTTTATATAGAACTGACAAATGTTATTCTACGATGTCCCGTCGCAAAGTTATAACTGCACAAAGGCGAAGGTAGCGTAGATCTACATTTGCTCTTGGTTGCATGGAATGAAAAGGCTTTCAACGGAGAAACAAGTTGTTAGATATTCAGTTATTTCTACGAAGGTGTATTCGATGCAAATACCGTGTTTACGGCGCCGGAATATAGTAATGTCTTCGCGGTAAAACGCATAGCGAACGCTACCGTACGGGGTTTTCCGATTGTAGACGGCGAGTCTAATATATACAACACGAATCGGCGACCAGCAATAGGTCGCGGTGCTCCATAAGAGCGGTGATTATTTTGCCCGACTACCTTTTGCATGCATGCGAGAAGCGAATAGACGCGCGATTTGAAGAAATATGAGTGACTGGAATACGTTTGACTGATGCAAATGAATACGTTAGAGCCGAACTTTCGGAACCATTAATTAGAGCTTTTTGCTGCAACGCTTCTTCCCTAGAACATACATGCCCATTTTGTATCGTAGATTTTGAAATTTCGTCGTCTTAATTATTCAGAATTTAGGCGCAGTTTCTCGTGAAGTCCTATTATTATTACTGTTACTATCCACTATAACTGCGGTAGCACGATTTTTCCTGTATGTAAACAATTGGAACGACCAGTCCCAGTTAATGTTTCTAGAATTGTTAATTTTGTGATTTATTCCTACAGAATGGCGTACTAATGTTGTTGATGTATACCGTATTTAGGTGCGGTTTTACGTAGAATAGCGACAAAGTATTGTTAACAAGCTTCGTCTAGCCACTAAATGATCTTTAATGTTTTCTAGATGTCATACATTTATAAACGCTTGAAAATTTACAACGTTTCCCAAGAAAATTAAAAGAAAATTTGGAGGATTCATAATTTTTATGATAATATTGTATTAATTACATAACGAATATTTAAAGGAAGCAATGACCTCATTAAACGTGCTTTAATTGAACCTTTACTACTAGAGAAGTTATAACAAAGAGCGGGAAGATAAAGATAAGGTGTGTGTTGTTTAAAACACACCATATATATTCCAAACCATTTCGATACCTATAAGAAGTAAAATTTAGAGATTCCTCCATATCAAATTTAACATTTCCGTTTCCTTTTTTAACATTCACGATATCTTATCTTCCCGCACACTTCTACCGAATCATAAATAAAAGAAAACTTTATTTCCTCCCATTCCCCATATTTACACGAATGAAGAATATTTCCATTTATTACTATACCTACAATTGATTAAATGTATATTCACAAACCTTTATTTAAGAATTTCATATTACATGATGACACAATTCTTCTTCTAATTCTGTAATATGATGAATCATCCAGTATTTTAATTGTGTTCATTTTTCCAACATACGGAATTAATTTCTTTGACGTTGAAATTACTAAATATATAAATTACAAAATTACTAAATTGTTAAGTTACTAAATTACTAAATTCCAGGATGTCGAAGACTAGTGATGTGACACGAAAGATTGACAAAGTAACCATAACAGGGAAACACAAACTCAAAGCTCATAAAACTATTTTAACTGAGGTAAAGAACACAAAGATATCGAAACCAAAACACACGCAGGCGCACTTCAATTTAACTCTCTTCCGAACACCAAGAGGCTTACGCTCGTGCCGGTCACGATTGATTTGAAAGTACTCTGTTCTTGTCACCAAGGACCATGCTTGTATGCTTTTCCTAGTCTACGTTTCACGTCCTCGTAGGGAGCAAGGAACATAATTTTGTTACCAGAAATAACTATTCCATTTGCTTTTTCAAAATATTAATTGGTTTAAAAGTTGTTTTTGTTGGCTATCGCCAATTCGTGATTACTTTCTGAATGGTATCCTACACTATCTTATATATGACAAATTCATAATCCGCCATTATTCAACATAAAAGACAAGGAATACTGTCCTTTTATGTGAAAAAATTCACAATCGAGGATTATTGGCGAATTTAGTGCTGATAAGTAGAAATGGCGTACTGAGTGGAGGAGAAGGAATTTCGAATTATTCTTAAAATTGAAATTACTGTCCTAAACGACTGATTTAAAATTTGTTATTATTTAACATCAAGGATACGGAATGTTGCTACGAATGATATCGAACGTTACCTAACGAAGATAATTGCTTTGTGGGAAAGGATTGAAAATATTAGTTCATTTGAATCACAATTTTTAAACAATTTAGCCATTAACTAACGTTCGTGGTTATTTGTAACATTCATTTTGAAGATATCTTTCTAATTCGTAATTCAGTTCCTTAACGGATAAAGACTATTGAATATAGTTCCACAATATACGACTACTTCTTTCACAAACGACAGGCGTGAATCGTGTGTATTTTATGTCCAGTTTTTCAAAATATCTATTCCTGTTCTACAGAATAATATACGATTCTTCCCTTCCCAACCCTTCCCAAAGGTTATTTTTAAAAAACTCAGGAACGACAATTTTTGACTTGTGAAAAGGAAGTCAAATAATTTCTATATTGAAGGTGGAACTTCTACACTTCACGGAAAAAACATCAATTCCTGCAACGATGCATCAATACAAAATACTATTCCTCAAACGATACACCGTTTAGAAGCAAATTTCTAAAATAAAAAAATAATGACTTTCATTTAAATTAAGAAATTCTTATCGGTTCGTTCAGAAGGATTTTTCGCCTTGATATTGCACAAGGATTTGGTGAAAAGTAAATAGAATCGGGCGAAGGTATGGAGTTTGGGTATAGATGGAAGTTAGGGCATGTTCACTTTAAGCGGAGAATTTGCATAGTCATATTTCATTGATGGGGTTCGGAGGTTCTAGCAGGACACTTCTCGGCGAAGAAGCTGAGGCGAAACATTAGCATCTATTTTGCATTATAAATTCCACGCTGAAGATACGCCTGCGTATCGTTTGACATTCATCGGATTGCCTATGCTTGACAAATAATATAAACTAATATCACATATTACCTTATCGATTTATTTCCCTCCATTTATGTAGTAAATTTCCATTATTCGGTTAGCGATTTATTCCCTTAAATAATATATTCATTTAAGTCTAACTTAGTTATTTATACCTTATTAAAGTTTATTTTCTTAACTTATTTGGCATTTAAGACACTGCTATTTGTTCAAGCGAAACTAAGCTATTTGAAATTGATACTCATTAACATCTATGTTTGAAATGTTAACAACCTAATCTCGTATTAAAATTTTATTCGAAGAGTATAAATTCAAAATTTATAGACGTGTATTATTCTTGTGTGAAAGAATCGAATCAAAAGTGGTGGAATTAGAGTAGAATTTGAACAGAGATTTGTAACAACATTTTGTACAGAAAAACGAGTTACAGGTTTTTTGAATGTTATCATATTCGTCTGTTATAAAATGAGCTGGAATATTTGAAATATGAAGAATCACACGCGAAGCGATAAAGATACGTATCCGTGTAACGAGTAAAAAATTAATCAAGGGGAATGAAATCACGTTGAAGAATATGGTACATTAAAGTTGTATCTTTCGTAATTTTTCTAATGAAGCAGATGAAGAAAAGCATCTTATATTCCACTCTTGCTGAAAGTTCTACATCCTTCTTCTACCACACAGTGCGTATCTATGGAAATATAGTGGTCACTATGGAGGACCTCTGCTTTGACGATTGTAAGTTGAAATTAAAGCGGGTAATTAATCTTTGACAACTGCGATATGGTGATAGTTATTTGGGAAAATATAATTGGAAGTCTGGACATTTAGAGATCTTGTAACAGAAAATTACAATGAGTGTCTAAGAAATAAAGAAGGAAAGAAAAAGGTATAATTAGAATAAATACGTATTAATGAATCCTCCTAAGCTACTGATTATATTTTCAGTAATATTAGTATGCATGTTATTTTTATGTCATAATCTGTATCATTTCTTATTTCAATTTTATGTATGTAACTATGAAATTTAGAAAGAAGGATGAAAGAAAAACTGAATTACTTTAAAAAATGATGTACGCTTGCCCTCCGATTTAATTATACCGACGAATATTTTAATTATTTCTTCCCCTGATTAATATTATTCTGACCCACGATGCATATAATTAATAAAAAGGTTAAGTTGAATGTATTTAATATAATGAGATGTAGAACGCAGGTTTAAAGTTTATATGTGAAAGCTAAAAATGGGGACAATTTTTCCAGTGAAAATATGAATTCTTTCTAAAGGCTTTTAATTAACTACGCCAATAAGTGCCAGAGCCTATATTATTTACCAGAGTACAAAATTAGGTTATACTAAAACAAGAGTTTCGAAACAAAACATAATTTACCGATTGGTTGGGAAATAAGACTTCACCAGTTCATCTTGGAGCAGGTTTCGTTTTTCACTAACTTCAGAATCCCATCAAAAGAATCACAATTAATTATCTCAAATAATATTACGCCGCAGAATAATTGCTACGGCAGAAAATATATCAGAAGTTCATTTTGAAAGATAATATTTTAATTTGTTCGTTATTATTCCTACTTCTCCAATTTCTTAATTAATAAGGAGCATTTAATGCAATTGTTTGCTAATTCAAATTAAAAAATGCACATTTTATCCAGAGATATTTTATTACTGTCATCTGTTATTATTAAATGTGTTATTAGTAGATTCCATTAAAGCGCATTCCATTTGCAAAATCTCGTTCCTTACTATCAATACCAGAGGAAAAATGATTCAGGTACTTATAATATTCAACACTTTTATTACCTTCAACGTAGGTAAATTTTGCCATTACTATAACTGCAGTCACTGCTTTACATCTTTACAAATATTTAACAACAACTCTAAGAATTACGTTTAATCGACTGCCAATAATGTAGCAGTATTTTTATTTATATATGATGTACTGAAGAGCGAAAATTGACTGTAATGAACTACGATGATCACGTAATCAACTTGTTACAGGTAAGATTGGTATAATACTACCGTTTCATTTCTAACAAATATGACGTGCTGTGAAAAAGTTAGATTTCAAATCTGATGAAAGCATTTCATACTGGATATTGCTCACGATAAAAGAATGTTATTTTCATTACAAATAAAGAGAGGGTGAAAATACTGTAAGCAATATTTCGCTGGAAAGCTGATTTTAAATTGAATGTACTGTATATTAATTTTACGCCTTTACATTTAAATTATAAATTCAATATGTGTTTTTGCCATATTATATGCGTTGGAAATTACAAATTAGGAGCAATTTCATAAAATTTTACGCGTTTAAAATTCTACTTTTTAAAAGAACTTATATCTTTGAACCTAACTGTTTGAATGTATTTTTATCTATTTTTATTAATATCTCTCACAGTATAAGACTATAACGAGGTATTAGAATATCAGGATACTAATTGTATTAGATTAAGATATCAGAATATTCTCTTTTAACCTGCAGGAGGTATCAAATTCAGGAAATCATGGGGAATGGATATTTCTGGACATTTCCTTTCTCGTGATATATTCATATCTATTGAATCAAAAAAGCCTGTACTCTAAGAAGATATTACTAACAGAAAGTACTGAAAATACGATACAGAGAAATTAAAGAATGGATATTAACATTGAAATTGTAACACGCATGGTTCCTATAAAGGCGTCACATACATGTTCACTGTCCTTCAAAGCCTGGAATTTTTGAGCATAGCGGATCCCTAACAAAGATTCACATTCCCGACTAATGTTAAAGTAAAAAATTATCGTAATATGATATCATCTTTGTCTCAATACGAAGCGTATCATACATTTGTATAATGTCCTTTGTGTCAATTTTATATGCTAAATTCGTATCGTGTGAAACAAAACTTTACGTCAGAACAGAATAACGAATTCCGCCCGTTAGAATAACGAATTCTTAACTTTGCGTTTTCATAATTAATTAAGAAGTACTCTTTTTAGAGCATGATAATTCTAGATATTTATCATTAAGGTAAGAGGAGGGTAATCTATACTTACTTATTTTTATTGAATTACCTCATATAATATGTATACTTTATTCAGACGTACGATGTAGCTCGGAAGCGCTAATATTAAGCAACAGACACTCACACAGATCTCTGGATATCAATTTTACTTGTTGGATCTGCTGCCGATGCACACTTAACCGCGAAAGATTAACAAAAATGAAAACCGCCAGCCACAGTTACATCGATAGAAAGGTACAAACTATTTCCATCAATATATCAGTAAGGCAAACAATTTCTAAATACGAAGCATTCATACCCAACGTTTAACTGCCGAAAAACAGTAAAACCGAAACACATTCGAAGTTTCACAGCGTGTATAAACACTGGACTTAGAATAAACGACCTTTCAAGTGTCCGGTATTCGAAAACGAAAAAATGGGATAAAAAGCACATTTTATTCTGCATTTAATTGCACATTCTCACCTTATTTGTCCACGTGGAATCGACCACTGGGATCATATATCACATCGATAACAAGCTTCGAGGCACATTCGTTTACCATCCATCGCTCGACTGTGACCAAGTTACAGTTGTATCGTTTCCTCGGTACAATGTGTCGCTCGAAGTTCGAAATCTCGACATGCCTTATTGTCTTTCACTTACTGTAACCGAAACGCAAATTTCCGCAGAGGATTAAGTCGGCGAATCGAATAAATCCAATCTACTGCGTGACGATACTTTGACAGATATATAGTGACTGCAGAATTTGACGCAGGAAGATAATGGGAAAATCCTTTTTGGAAAACCGGTAATAAGACAGGTGAACATTGTCAGTTACAGTAACCGCAATAACAATTAACCATTTGTACTTCGAAAACATCTTCACTTCTGCGATCTATAGCGAATCCAATCAGACGTCTGCACTGGAAAATATTTTTAATACAAAAGTTTCGTTTGAAGAAAAGGGAATTAAAGGTATTTGCCGGTTTCCTAGAACAGCTGTCTTATTCAGGGTACTCATTTTAACTGGTTACTGAAGATAAAAATAAATAATAAATTGCAGATCAATGTAATTGTTCTATAGGTACAGGTGGTGTCCAAAGGGTTGATTAATTTTTCGTGAGAGTAAGTTGTGAAGAATAATTTCACGTAATACTGTAACACTAAAAATACTTATAGTATTACGTAAATATTACGTAAAGAAGAGAGTATGGTAGAAAAATTGTAGAAACCGATTAAATATCTCATTTTAAAGATAGAGGAAAGATTTTGTGTGTCTCATGAAGTAATAAGATCTATGTAAACTACTGTAAAATATACAGATTTATTGTACCCCCGTTTCCACTCATATTTTGGAACAAGGTAGTTCCGAGTTCTGGATTTTTATAATGATATAACGTTTCTATAACCTACATTAATATTATAATGCATATTTGCCCTAAATATACCCGCATTTTTTTATTTTAGACTTTTACGCAGTCTAAAATTCATTTTACTGGATGCTTTTGTATATAAGTATTTTAATTACCGAAATCACTTCACTCCCCTTCGCATGAATCTTCATTCCATAGTACCTGCTTCACCTAATTCCACATGAATCCTAACTATAACTGTCAATACGTAGAATCTACGACATCTTACTCACATTTTCTGAAAGTGTGCTTCTTCATTAATACCATAGACAAATCCATATTTATTAATCCTTCGCACAATGAAAATTTTTCTATGATTCGCCATTATATGCTCATATCATAATGAAACGCTATACCAGACTGAAAATTTTGTTTGAGGAAGGAAAGAAATTTATAAATAGACCCTCCCTCGTCTTATACCTTCGAAAGGGGGAAAAGCAAATAACGAATTTCAGACTGCAAATCTCTATATAGCGACGCCAGTGGAGTACAGAGATTTAGAGACCGACTTGACTCATATTGTATTTATCAGAGTCTGAAACAGGTTCGTCGTACGAGGCTCGGCGTACAGGTTCCAATTCAGGGTTAAGGCCATGATTTCAGCATGCGTGTTTCTGACAAGCACGTAAACGCGTACGAAGAACTTCGTTCGAAGTCGTTCTGCTCCAACAAATATAGGATAAGGCTCATCAGATTTGCACGTTTGACCACCACCGGTACGTTTCCCCTCCGCGCTTCCAGATCTCGTTGCGGCTAGGACGTACAGCGATACTGCCGCGATTATGCCGTGCAAGGAGAATCGATCCTATTTCTAGTGAATTATTTGGACGTGATTTGCTTAGTAGATCAAGGAATATACGAATTTCTAAGTTTACTGACAATGACAAATTGCTCAGAGCATGAATTTGAGATAAAAATGAATAGCACGTAAAGAACTTATAGGATTTAATTATAAATTTCTCGTGTCATTGATAAAATGAATTTTATACTGGAATAGATAGCTCTAGGTAGAGATGTCCAATAAGTTTTAACTTCTTTCTGAACCAGTAGTAACCATTTGGTAATTCCATTAGAGTTCACTTCATGAAAGACGAATGCGTAATCTAATTTGTTGTAGCACTCTCAGATCTATAAAAAGTGCGTTTATCCAAGAATGAACATTAGGAACGTTAGGAGGGTTATTCTTGTCTTACACGATAGATGAGAGTATCCCGAGATAATCAATGTCTCTCATTAATATTGTTCTTGCTTCTGAAAAATGATGTCTAGTTATCAGAGTTTAAAAATAACTCTCCGAGAATACCTCATACGAATATTCTTAGACCTTTATAAAAAGTTTATTAAATGATACGAATTTGGTTCACAATAGAGTATTCTGTATATTTCCCTGAAGAAGGCACGTCACAGTAGCAATATCAGGATGATGATCAGCATTGATAGAGGGGTAAAATATATATCCCCGAACAGGAAAACAAGCATATGAAACGTAATACGGTTTACTTAACATATCGGTGTTTACAAAAGGATTCATTCATTTAGAATTCCTGAAAATGGTATTACTAACTTTGCGCAAATTATTGAATTTATTGATATCATCTAATTGATACCGTTAATGACGAGTTACGAGAAACACACATTTACAATAGAAATGGAAAATTGTTAGAAAATATAGACTATTATAGGGAAAACGTAATTATTAAAGAAACCGGAAAAATTCGCGAATGCTCGGCCGATTTCGGAAACCGATGTGGTCATGCAAAAGAGGCATCGCGCGACTTCTCAGTACCTTGCCGCGTGGAGATTGGACGAGGCACCTTGGGGTCTGGACCAGGCACATCCTAGACTTCACCAGTGGGACCTCGGTGACCTTCCCGATGGTCAGAGGTGGGCAAGCTGGCTTTGGTAAATAAATTTCAATACAGCGTTTCTTCGGTTTTATTTTCTCGTTTCGATCCAAATATTTCGTTGCTGTCTTTTATATGTCTCGTCGTTCCTCCATATAATCAGTTTTTTTCCAGAACCAATCAACAAATTTCCTTTTTAGGTTTATTATCTGAATACGCAAGTTTGAACTTGAGTTTATTTGACGTTTTGACGATTTCGATAGTAACTTCTATGATTTCGAAAAGGGGCCGGAGTTGTGTTTGGAGGTGTCATTGGGTTCGGGTTTTGGTGAGGTGGAGGTGAATGGTAATCATTATCTAGATCTTCGGGCCGGTCGATAGCCACTGTCCACTTCACCTGTTCATCACCCCCCGTCCTTGTTCTATTTCAGAATGTACTTACATTTATTTCCGCATTCTTTTATCGTTGGCTTGATATCTCGAATTCGTGGTTATTTCATCGATGGACTGTTCCTGTCTCTTTGATGGATTGTTCCTTACATTTGGTTAACCTTTGCGGTTACTGTTCGAATCGTTTCTATTTTCTTGCTTCAACTGATCCGCTTTCTCCTGGGTTTAAATTTAAATTAATATATTCTCCACTGAGCTTCCAGGTGACACAAAATATGGTCTGGAAGACACTCTTAGACGACGAGAGTCGTTTGCATTTATATCTAGGTAGTCATAAATAGTTCTAGGATTAATTACTAAGCCAAGACACACGTTCGCGATATCTGTACAAGGGTAAGCTACCTAACTTGCAGCGATTACATCAATTCCATATCCTATCTCTATTATCCCTCTCGTTGACCAAATAAAACATAATTGTTCCCGCGATAATCGAGATCCTTCTTAAGTAGCGACTAGCCTACATTACGTACTTCCGTGTACTAGATAAATTCATGATTCGTAAGTCATCGCCACGACTCTTCCTCGACACTCGTTCAAGCCGCAGTCAATCTGTCATGCCTCGGTTTCCAGGATTGTACTCGGGCCGCTGTTTCTCCTGGAGTCAACGCGATTTTCGAGCAGCCCTCGTCATACGCTGTTAGGGTACAGGCCTGCAGTTGGTCCGGCATATATCTGCGGTCAGACAACTTCCGATGATTAAGTTCTACCCCTTGGGGCAGGGGAAGGTAATGCCTTCCTCGGGGCCTGGCATGTACCTCGTTGGGTCTCTGGGAGTTTGACTGATTTGGGGACCGTCTTGGTTCACGTGTAAGTAATGACAAGTTCGGCAATGTCTGTGGTGGGATAGGCCTGTTCGACAGGCTGCTGAACCTGGAGTTGTCTTGTACACGGGAGTACTTGGCGTCTGATAGGCGGTCTTCTGAATATCCGCAAACATGCTCTGTCGCGTCGCAATTATAACTTAGACTTTCATTGCACGCGTCCATCGTATTAGATTAAATAAAATTTTTGGGGACTTAAAAGTATTAGATTATGTTGAAATATAGTATATTAGTGATGCGTCGGCGAAGTATAAATTTCAGTATACCGATCCTAAGCGCTTTTTGTAAGACACGAAACATAATAAAGTGTCAGCAGCTTCACTTTAACTTCTTTCGCTGCAAGTTAGATTAGATATCTTTGAAACAGATGACGCCAGCAGGCTTCGTCACTAGGGCGCATGTCGGGTCTCGATGCGTAGCCACCTCCAGGTTGTGAGTCCCGGTAATTGGTATCGCTTTCCAAAGAACAATTTCAGGAAAACCATCCGAAGCAAAGAGCTACGTACAAAGCATGCAACATTAGAAATCTATTGGAAATTTTCAATTTCCCTTCTGAGCTTCCAAAATATAAAGCGATCAGAAGTTATTCTAATAAAATGTAAGTTACGTGATAAAATTTGGTATACGTATCACACCTATATTTTATTTACAGGATATCAACACTACAAGACATTAATATAACCAGGATTCGGAGATTGTTATAGTATGCTTTTCATCGTATATTGCTAGAAAACTACGAAGATACATATCAACTTGTATTTTTAAAGGAGCTTATAGTTAATGAAATGAAAATTTATGATCCATAGTGCTTGTTTAACCTATTATGCGACAGGGTATTAAGGTCTTAAATTAATAGCAGTATTATCAATTCAATATTATTAATTACATCATTCGAAATAAGTTCTCGATTGATTATATACAGTATTGAATTTTCAGCTACATATACTAATTACAGACCTAATATTAACTATATCTTTAGAAACTTTAGTCTGCGCGAAGCCGTACCTGTAGCAATGAAATAGTTGGCATGAACGAGTTAAAACCGCGTTTCTTCGACAGTAACAGAGTAGGTTACATTATGCACATTTTCATAATACTTAATCTTCGTGAGTTGTGACTAATGAAATCCTCGTTGTTGCACGGGAATCACGTAACTTCGATTACCTCAGAGGGACGAGACAGACTGCAATTCATGTCAGTATTCCTCATCTTTGCTTCAATAGACGAGAACACAATTCGAGACCCTTTCACTATATTTAGGGCAATTGCGGTAGGCCGGATTAAACAACAATCACTCGGGTTACAGATTCTTGCAAAGGTTAGATTTCGCGTATCAAACCCATTATTAAAATTGGGAACCACAATCAACGAATTATAATTTCATCTTGTGTACCTAGATTTAGACCTTTGTGTTCGGTATTAAATTTTACAGGATATAATTACAGTATTCTTTCCTTAATAACCTTATACAGATTTTAGGACATGTTATCTGTAACATCGTCACTCTCCTTCACTCTCTCACCTATGAACGTCGATCAGCGTAGATTCTCAATAACACAAATATTCATCATATATAGACGCTAACCTGCATTATATATCATAATTACTGCCACACATGTGTGGCAAAACGACGTGCTGCGTATAGCTGTCCGAATTAGAAGCTTATACAGTGAACGTGTTAAATGGACTTTAACAGTCCTCTTAATGTCTTCGATGCATATTTCGAATTAATCAGCTAACACTAAGTTTAACAAAATTCTCAACTCTTGTGGAACCCTATATATCGTGGCAAAGAAATCTCTGCTTTCGATGTACGTTCCTAAACTTATTACCAAATATACCTCATGAAACTTTGCCTGATCCTTCGCTGAACCTGACAAGATATATCCTTTCCGTTAATGTACCTTTATAAATTAATTCCCTTACATATTCCGCCAAGAACGCTCTCTCAAATTCTCTACAGACTCCATATGTAATTCATCGTTGGTATGAACAGTAGAAGACGCATTAAAATTAGAAATACCAAGGAGGACAGGATGACTTACTTTAGATATACTATCGTTGCAATTACCGGGAGTATGCATTTACTTGTGGCAAAATTGGCGTGGTATCGCACATTCCATCATGTACACGCAGCATTTCGAAGTTCACCCGGAGAAACGGTGTCGATTTTACAAAGTCCAGGTCAGTCGGGTAATACGTGGGAAACGCGTAGGACCCTTGGTTCGATCATACACGGTCATGTAAATTTTTAGTTGAGGTCGAAAGTAATTGTCGTTTAATCGGATTGTAAACTTAAGAGTCGAAGTCGAGCAGAGCTGTAATATTGCAATACTGTGTTGAACGATGCAGTAATCCGAGAAATAGTTCGTAAATATATTGTCATTCTCACATATATATATTGTTGCTGCTAATAGATATAACCATTGTCAAATCTCTGTATGAATATTGATATTCATTCGACCGTGATCACAATTGTGTATGCTTTTTTGACATCATTGTACCGATTTAACCCTCTGCGTACGGCAGGCGCACTTCAATCGCCATATGGTAAAATTTTGACGCACGATATTCATAAATATGTCAAATTCCAAATAATGTAAAGGTTTGCGAGGTGCTGAAATCAAATAAATCTACGTGTTAATTTCCATATGATTTCTTATTCCTGCTCGGAAGAATATCCTCAGTGTTGTAACGGAAATTCTTTGAACTCCTATCCTTGTTCGGCCAAAACATAGCAGAATGCGAATGATTAATTGCCATCAATAATGTATACGATACGTAGGTACTCATTACAGGTTGATGGTTCTAATGTTAGCAATGTATTTTAATCCTTTAACTATTTCAAATTTCTAAGCAAACATAAATTTTATATCCTTGTCATCTTTCATGCTATCTATATCACTCACAGGTACCTTCCTCGTATTCTCCTCCAAATTATCCTTCGGACATCTGGTGAATCATAACCGACCTTCTAATTTCCGTCAGTTTCCATACAAACTGTTGGAAAACTTGCAACAATATTTGCTGGAGGTTCGAAGATAAATGAAACAAGAGAAGTAAAGCTTGGAACACAGCAGTAAGAATGTGAGGAGACAGGGGGGTTGAGGAGATACGCTCTACCACGAATGTGGAACAAAGTCGAAAATATGGTTGGTAAGCAAGAGATGACCAGTATCCTTGGTAACGAAATGAATACTCTTCATCTTCAGCCAACATGCACTCTACAATTGTTTGACAGAAGTACGTCCATCATTTGCTCGCTATAGTGATTCAGGATTTCCTGTCTGATATATTCCTAACCACACCACATGCCTTATCAAACATGATACAATTCTCAACTTCCACAGTGCCGCGATCTCATGGCTCTCTCTCTAAATTCTTCCGAGACCAAATTGACCACCGCTCCATTTTCCAACTTTTCTCAGAATATTTCATATTTACACTCATCCGACATCCCTGCCGCTGTATTTAGGTACGTGACAACGCCTGCCATATCAAATCGGTCGATAATTCGGCCCTATCGATGCTGGTGTTCACCTACAGATGACGTACCGTCTTGGAACGATTCTTAGAATGGATAGAACGTGGATGAAGCGTAACACCTAACCGAATGTGTCGATAATTACGAGGGACACGGTTTCGGCCAAAATAAGCGGAATGTAACCGGTAAAAATAAAGCACTCCCTCTTTCTGCGCAGCTGACACTAGAAGGCTCCTCTTTCCTTTCCCCCTTTCCTGCTCCATGCTTATATTTCACGCTGAATTTACGTAGCCGAACGTGTCAGGGTTCGCTTGATAGACGTGCTTCCGGACCGAACTACATCTAAAGACGTTCACCGTGTGCACCGTCGACGAGAGTAGTATGAGGGACAGGGAGAATTTGCTGGATCTCTGAGTCTCAGAGGATACTCCCCCAAGAAGTGTTTTCTTCCAAGCGGCTAGGATTTTAACGAGACCTTTGGTGACTGCACTGGAGATTTTTGATGAAGGATTCCTTGTAACATTGCCGAATTTCGCGAAGAATTTATTGTCAATCTTTGGTAGGAGACTGAGTAGAATTTTTACGTATACTTTGGTCAATAATTAGGAAATTTTTGTTAGATGATGGTCCAAATTATACTTCGATTCTTTGGAGAAAAGTTCATTTTCACTGATGCAATGATTATTGTAAGAAATATACCTAATTTGTTATCTATTGCACTTTCTAAGCTTAAAAGGTATTATTTCTCCCAGAAAAGTCACGTATAGTGCAATTGATTTGGCGATACCTGAATTCGTATCTTGAGTTTATTTTTCCGTGTTTGATAATATGTTCTAAACGAATGCTGGGTAGACTTAGATATAGAGTACGGTATTCAATCGGAGGAATACTCGCTCGAAAATTTTACACGCAATCTGCATCTACACGAGAATCGTATTACCTTCTGCGAAGAAAAAGTTAGCTGCATTTGTCGGGTATGATTGTGTACACGATTGCTCTGTATCTATAGGATAATCTGCTTGAGTTTAGGATTAGAGTTGATTCTCAGATCTCGGGAATTAGCAAAGTTTCGCGGAAAAAATTATGTAAATGATTTAATTTCACTTTCAAGCAAAGCAATTCATCACTTCGAATCTAAGTCCTTTGGTTCAATGCCAGTATTATTCAGAACAATTACAACATTTAACGCACGATAGAGATGTATTTATTTTGAAATTCATTGGAATATAGTTAAGACATGTTTGGCCACACATAACGGTATTAAAGCGACCTAAAATTTTGTTTTCACCATATTTAATCTATTTTACTTGAAGCGAGTTTTAATTTGTAACATAGAATTAGTTTCCCCCTTTCCTACGAAAAGTAAATGTCTACCTTTAGGAGTAGTTGCCACTGTTGCCTTCACAAAATGACAGTTTATTGACTAATGCTATGTAGAATATGAATCGCAGAGGATATTATTCTCAGTTGCTTCTAACCATGTCTAATTAATTCATTTAAAACCACATCGCTTGAAATAAACTCGATTTCTATACCTCCAGAGTGAACTAACGTCGGAGGTCAGTGATCCAGCACTTAACCCAGTATAACAAAAATCTTAAGGAATGTTGTACGTAATATCATACTATTAGCGTGCCGCTGCGTTAATTTATAATACGTAGGAAGCCCGTAATATGAGGTTTTAATGACATAATGAGCAATATTACCATTTTCAAATCATTTCTCAATTCATTTCTCCTGTAGCCAAAATAACATTCTGAATTTTACGTTCATATGTATCTGCTAGACTCACTATACTAATGCTACCGATCTACCTTTCTCAAAATGCATAATCTAATAGAAATAATTTATACTATACCAATTCCAGTATCATATCGAATTTTCTTTCCTATAAGATATTCTCAAAATGACTTCTTAAGTTACTTCTCAAAATGGCGACACACACATCTTCACATTTCCATGTTCACCCGCAGCACTCACACGCGCTTCGTTACCAAATTCAAATTAACGCCAACGCATTATAAAATCCTAGCAAAAGAAGACAGAAGAAACATTCGATCTTTTCACGGGTATGCTTGTGCACGTTCAATCTTGTGACTCCTTCTGGTGATTCTCCATCACATGTACCTGCCATATCCATGTGGTTGCAAAGGAAAAAGGGAGTGGGGAAAGGGAGGACAAAAATATTAGACGGTGTTGTAGAAAGATGAAAGATGTCGCACACACGCAAACGTACGCCGGAGAATCGACGGAATGAGCACAATCCCTCGTCCAGCTGGGGCCATAATACGTGATGGGTGTCGTGAATGCTTCATTAGCATTCGGTTTTCGTCCTCAACATCTATCCACCATGCACCATTTTTAATTCGTCCATCCCGCCCCGAATACTATGGCCAAAATTTCATTGCACGAATTTCTGCACCGCGATCGTTTCTTCATACCAGAATTATTGTCCATTCTATTACCTGGCGTAAATCATGTGTCGTAGGTCTGTTCCTCGAGCTTATACCGTTTCCAAAGATTTCGTGGCTGAAATTGGATACATGTGATGTTGGGCGATCATTTGTAGTAGATGGTTGGTTGTTCTTGTTATTCGTTGCAGTAATGACTTTCCTTCTTACTCTTTACTCTTGTTTATATAGAAAGAAACTTTCCTCCTTAAATGTTGCTTGATAATTTAATAGTTGTAGTTTATGAAGTGAAATCAATCGATTCCGGAGTGTGGTAAAGGATGCACGTGTGCTGAATTAACGACTGAATTAAGGAGAGTTACAAAATTCACAGATTACCGAGAACTGGTTCAATATGAAGAAAAGCACACTCTTGATATAAAAAAGCACCCAATACAACTATTCGTAAGATGTGTTTTACCGATGTACATGATTTGGGCTAAATCCAAATTATCACCTAGGAATTAATTTGGATATTAACGCAAAATTTTGTTGCAATGAAAGAAACAGAAAGATACATTTTCCTACGACATTTAATATATAACCACTTCCTCACGTTCACTCTTGCATAATGTAATAACATAGTCCTCAATATTTCATACAAATCTACATACTACACTATACATGTCGAATGTGTGTTATGCACCTCACGTTGAGGAACGCCTCAACTATTGTCTGTGTCAACTTATGCACTTAATAATACCGAGAAGTATCATTCCAAGGCATTAACCAAGTTCTTTTTCCTCGACAATATTTTTACTTCAAATTTCCAAATCCACATCATTCTGACCACCGTGTACATATAAATTGAGTAAAATTAAACACCGCATATGTGGGAATATTCACTGAAAAATTTGTCTTAATTTAGTGGTAGGAAACCTATATTGAACGAAAGTAATGATAACTAAAATTGAATACCACTTGCACACTGCCTCTACCCATAAACTAGCATTTCAGACACAAAAGAGGTCGAAATTCTTCACGAAATAATACAGCAATAGCTACATTATGTGACAAAATGATAGCACACCCTATAATTTTCTGTGCCTTTCGAATAACAGCAGAGCGGTATATTCGTTAAAAAGAAATGTTTTTGATTTTAAACAAATTTGATTGGACGGAGGTACGTTAGCATTACACAAAGCAATTGATAAAAACTATGAAGAACCTATTACTATTTTAAGAACATTATATACGTATAAAAATAAGAATGTAAGAAACTAATCCTTTTTAATTATTTATTTCATAAACCTGACATGGGAAATAGTATTTATTTCTAGATTCGGATACATCAGATGGAATTGTAAATGACTGTGAAAGAGAGACTTTTAAAAATCGTATCCTCCTTGATCTGCCTTCTTTTATACATTCGTCATGCATTATTGCGTTGCCGCTATTTTCACATAAACCGGTAAAATTTATAGAAAAAATTTTAGACGGTAATTAATGTTCGTTTGCTTTGTTAAGTACTGAAGACGCTAAGCGAATACGTACGTGACATGTGTGTGCAGTGAACTTCGATATAAGGAACATTGAAACCTGCAGGCTGCGCTGTTATTTCGTCGCGTACTCTACGATAACGTCTGTCCGAAGTCAGGACTGCTTCCTCCCCGATTGTCAAGAGCCACAGCCGGGAATGAAGACATTAGTTCAGACGGGTACAAAATCAGATCGTCATACACTTTTCATATGCCGTCCCGTTCCCTGAATCCGTCGTAGTTTCTCCGTGTCTGCGTCACGACGGCAATGGAGAATATAGCTCAAACGTTGTACATTAAATACTAATTAGTTGACTGAATTGAGGGTTTGGGGATATTGTGAAGCCAAAGGGGATGTATTCAAGTCGCTAGGAGCAACGCATAACGGAACGACGAGCGGTTTCATGAATGGGACGATGAATATGGGGGCTAGAAGGCGAGACTGAAGGGAAGTTGCTCGGATGAAAAGAGTAGGATATGTGCGCCCTCTGTCTCGATGCCCATTAGCTCTTTTCTCTACGA
Organism: Eufriesea mexicana; assembly: GCF_001483705.2. Classification (NCBI taxonomy): domain Eukaryota; kingdom Metazoa; phylum Arthropoda; class Insecta; order Hymenoptera; family Apidae; genus Eufriesea; species Eufriesea mexicana. Next base: position 1,421,783 of record NW_016922283.1, on the reverse strand, counting down.
TTTTTATTCGGATCATCAGGTTTGAGGAGTACGGACACTTGTTCTCCAGAATCGCGTGCAAAGGTGAAAAGTGCACTTGCTAAGCAGTGGTTGAGTGGGAAATGTTGAGCTTGAAAGGAGGGATGAAGCTAGTGATTATTTTGACTGTTTGTAGTGCAGTGGCTTTTAAGGACGAATAATATACGTAATAGGTAATAATATTAGGAATATTTTGTTAACTAAAAGTTTCGCCTAATTCAACAAACTTTCCTTGTCACGTTTGCAAGCCACGGGAGCATAAATGATATAAGACTTACCTTGAACTATACTATGCATATGCTACTTGAACAACACGAGCACAATCTTGATATCTGGCGAAGTACATACTGTCGAATTTGGAAATTAGTTTCATGATCAAATTTATTAATTTAGTCACGAAGGTTATTGAAATCTACAAATTGGTTAGTACTACGCTCATTGCCTATTATCATATTAACCACTACTATCATTGGCTATATTCCTGACTTATGACGAGTATAATAGTTAGTATTATCTTCATTGAGATATTGAGCTCTTTTCGTTAACCACATTCCTATCTCTTCATCATATAATTACACTTATCTCCCTATCTACGCCTGAAGAAGTAATTTTAATGCCATTTTCCTTGACATCCGCGTTAAACGAATTGTCATCAACTGATTGAAGAAACTTCGGATGAAGTGTCAAATAATACAGGCTCAACTATAATGCAAAATTCTATCCTTCCGATTTCCACTTTTCATTTCCTATTGCGCGTAGCATCAGAGGTTCGAAGCTCACCCAAAAGTGGAATGTGGAATGCACTGGCGTATTCATATCCAGGAACAGAAGAGGGAAGTGCATTATGCACGGTTCAGTACTCCTTCGGAACGAGCCATTGAATTCTAGATCACTGATACCGTTTTCGCCGTCTACAAGCCTTATCCAGATTGAATGGCGCATCTGAAAGGGAATAAAGAACATCGATTGTTAGTGCATGAAATTTTTAAGTTCTACCACCACAGCAGCGCGATGCGGAAAGTGGCACACCAAAACAGAGAACTAAATAACACCGAATATCACCGCAGAGCAGGGCACATTGTATTACTGCTTAGGACGGCACCACTCCGAGTATCACCTTTACCACGGCACAGCATTTCCGTGTCCGGCACCAAATTAGGAAAACCGCAAACGGAACAGAGCACAGCAGTATCCAGCTGATCGCAGGTGGGCGCACCTGGCCGACGGAGAGCACAGCGGAGACCAGTAATGTGCCGAATACCAATGGACAGCGGCGCATACCACAGATTCCCTGATTGTCACAACCGAAACTAACCACAGCAGGTCACAGCAGAGCGCAGGAAAGCACTGTTGAGCACAGGGAAGCACAGTTGGTGGCAGCAGAGTACGGTATAGCGCCAAATAATATCGATTAAAATAGATTAGCACTACTCCGTACAGCACCGCTGCAAGAAGCAAAGTTACAGCTGCAGAGCGCAGCAGAGCACAGTTCGGTTAATGATACCACCGAACAGTATCGAATAAAACAGTTTCCTAACCTCACACTACCTAAACACACCCAACACATCCTAACCTATCGAAACCTTAAAATTCTTTCCCCACCTATTCCAAGAGGTTCTAGAATTTCCAAGGGATAGACCAATTATCGCCAGAGATATTTATAATTGACAACAGAGTACTGAGAATAGCAATCAAGGCGGAAATATAGCTGTTGGATTAATCTGTTTACTGATGATTTGTATTTTATTGCAATCCCGGAATGACAAAAGACTCATCAATTATCGCTCGAGATATTAACAATTTAGAGCACCTTAATGCGGATAGCCATCTATACCGCTCTTTAGCCATATGTAATCATCTATCCACTGATCGGCTGCACTGCATAGCAATAAAGGAATGTTCAGTAAATGGATGAATCACGGCTAGTGATATTAATACCTGACGATACAGTACTACATACCGTCATCAACACTGTACTCTAGGCGTTGGGTGGCTCTAGTCACTGACGACTTGAATTATAAAGCAATTCAAGAGTGACAAAGGACATATCCGTTGTCGCGCGAGATGTTAACAGTTGACGAAACAGTGCTGAGCTCAGCCATCATCACAGTACTGTAGCCGTAGGATTAATTTGTTAACTGACGACCAAAATTCCACAGCAATTCAAAAAAAAAATCAATGGAAACATCAATTATGGCTGGAGATATCTGCTAATGGCAGTACAATACCGAGCATAAGCATCAACACATTAATGCATCCATTGAATTTACATATTCTAAGATAGTCCATGTCACACTGCTACTCTAGATTAATCACTGGATACATAAATTATCGTTATGAGCATAGACGATAAAAAATACATTCCGGAATACAGCAATCTAAGGAGTACAACATTCATTGGTGTAATGTATACCCTGTTTATCCAAGTTCCAGAGCAATGGAATTATTAACAGGTTTATCAAACATCGGTAGTGGTGATGACAAATGACAATAAGGTACTGAGTGTAGCCATCCAATCAATACTACAGCCTTGAATAAATATGTTCGTTGATCATCGAACTACTTCAGTAAGTGTAGAGTGATCAAGGAATAGAACCATTGTCGTTGGAGACATTGACAAATGTCAATACAATTTTGAGTATAGCTATCAACAGCGCAGGGCAGCCGCTTGATTAATATGTTCACTCGTGAATTTAATTCTCTAGCAATTCTAGAGTGACAATAGAGAGTTCCAGCAGGTATCGTGATATTTAGAATTGACAACAGGGCACTGATTATAGCCAACTTCAGTGTAGTGTGGCCGCTTCATTAATTTGCTCACTGATGATTTCAACACCACAGCAAACCTAGAATAATCAATATATAAATCAATTAAGTCTAGAGGCATTTAAAATTGACGGTACTGTACTGAGTACATCCACCAACGGAGAACCGTGGCAGTTGGATTAATCTGTTCACTGACGATTTGCGCCCTATAGCAATCCTAGAATGGCAATAGACACATCCGTCATCGCATGTGACATTGACAGTTGACAACACAGTACAGAGTACAGCCATCGTCATACTACTGTACCCGTTGGATCAGTTTGTTCACTGATGAACTAAGTGACGCCGCAATTATAGAATAATCTTTGTATAGCACTATTATGTCTGGAGATATTTACAATTGACACCGCGGTACGCAATATATCCGCCAACACAGCCTTGTAGTCATTGGATTAAACTGTACACGGATGATTAATACTATATAGCAATTATAGTAGGATCTATGGATAGATCATATGACGTTAATGTCGTTGACAATTGAAAATGCAGTACTGAGAGCAGCCATCTAAGCATTACTATTGCCATTGTATTAATCACTTCGCTGATCGCCTAGATTATTCAGCAATGGTAGAAAGATTAATTTGATGAGCTAGAGACGCTGAAAACGTTGCCAAATGACAATTCGTTACTGTATATAGCCATCAACAGCGCAATGTTGCCGTTGGATTAATCTTTTCACTGACGACTTAAATTCTATAGCAATTCTAGACTGACAAAAGAAAGATCCATTATCGTTCAAGACATTAACAAGAGACATACAAGTACTGAGTACATCCCTCATCACAGTACTGCAGCCGTCGGGCTAATCTGCTCACTGTTGAATTAAATTCCACAGTTGTTCTAGAATAATAAATGCACACAATAGTTATCGTTACAGATATTTTCAATTCCCAGTACGGTTGATGGTACATCCACCTATGTAGCACTGTAGCCGTTGGATTAGTCTGTTCAGAGATGATTTAAATTCCAAGTCATGTCTAGGGTAGTCAATGAATAGTACGGTTCTGGATAGAGATATTTACAATTGATTGTTCGGTTCTTAGTACCACCATCAAGAGAGCACGGTAGCTGTTGGACCTATCTGTTCACTGATAATTTACAGACACTAGCAATTTTAGAATAACAAAAGACATATTCATTACCTCACGATATGTTGAAGAATGACAACACTGTTCTGAGTACAGCAACTATCACCGTACTGCAGCCGTTGATCAAATTTATGCAGTGATGATGTAAATTCCATAGACAGTCTGGAGTATTCGATGTATAGTGCGGCCATTGCTAGGGATATTTCCAACTGACAGTATGGTTCTTAGTACATCCATCAGCAGAGCAATGTAGCCGTAGGATTGTTCTCTTCAATTATGATTTCGATTCTATAGCAATTCTAGAATGACAAAATACAGATCCAGTACCACTCGAGATATTGAGAAATGACAACACATTACTAAACGCAACCATGATCGCAGTACTGTAGCCGTTGGATTAATTTCTTCACCGATGATTGAAATTACACAGCATTTCTAGAATAACCAGTGTATTGATCAGTTGTAGCCAGAGATACATATCATTGGCAGTACGGAACATGGTACATCCGCCAACAGAGCACTGTTGCCGTAAAATTAATCTGTTCAATGATGATATATGTCCTATAGCAATTCTAAAATGATAAGAGACAGACCCATTACCGCTTGAGGTTTCAACAACTGACAACACAGTACTGAGTACAGCCATCAGTACTGTTGTGTAGCAGTTGGAATAATTTGCTTCCTGGTGATTTAAACACCACAGCAACTCTAGTATTACTAATGTGTAGATCAGTTACGGCTGCAGAAATTTACAACTGGCCGTACGGTGTACAGAACATCCACCAACAGAGCACTTTTGCCGTTGGATTAGTCTGTTTACAGATGATTTAAATATTGTCGCAATTATAGAATGACAAAGGACAGGCCGATTATCGCTCCAGATATTAACAATTGACGAAACCGTTCTGAGTGCAGCCATCATCACTGTACAGCAGCCGTTGTACCAACTTGTACTCTGATGACTTATATTCCACAGCAATTCTAGAATAATGTAGGTGTAGGTCATTTATCTGTAGATATATTTACAAGGACTGTACTTAGTAGATCCGCCATCAGACAACTGTAGCCGCTGGATTAATCTCTCCTTTGATTATTCAGACTCTGTAGCAATTCTAGTAAGATCAATGGATAGATCAAATATCGGTAGTGACATTGACAAGTTACAATACGGTACTTGGAGTGGCGATCTACTCAATACTGTAGCCATTGGATTAATCTGTTCGATGATTACCTGAGTTCTTCTGCAACTTTAGAATGATCAATGGATACAGAAATAGCCGCTGCAGACATTGATATAAGTCAAAATAGTACTGGGTATATCCTTTAAAGGTGCACTGTAGGCGTTCGATTAACCTGTTCACTGAAGATATAGACTCTATAGCAATTCCACAGTAATCAATGTATAGAACGGTTATGACATTCGATATTTACAATTGGCAGCACGGTACATAGTACGTCTATCAACAAAGCACCGTTGCCGTAGGATATATCTGTTAAATGATGTTTTAAATTATATAGAATACGTGAAAGGCAAAAGACAGATCCATTATAGCTTCAGTAGATAACATTTGACAACACCGTACTGAGTACAGGTATCATAACTGTACTGTAGCAGCTATGTTAATTTTTTCACGAATTATTTAGTTTCGCAGCAACTCTAGAATAATCAATTTATAGATCAGTTATGCCTAGAGATGTTTACAATTGGCAGTAAGGTGCCTAGTACATCTAGCAACAGAGCACTATTGCCGCTGGATTAATCTGTTCGCTGATGATTAGAACTCCATAGCAATTCTAGAGCGAAGAACGGATAGATTACTTATCTGTAGTGATACTGAGAATTGACATTACATTACCGAATGTAGCCATCTACGCAGTAATACAGCAAATGTAACAATCCGTTCGCTGATAATATAAGATGTTCAGCGATGTGTAGAATTGTCGCCAGTTACTGAAATTGTCGCTGGAGACATTGACATATGTAAAAGCAGAACTGAGTAGAACTATCTTCACAGTACTCCAGGTATTGGAATAATGCGATCTCTGATGATGAAAATTCCAAGGAAATTCTAGAATAGTCAGCCATCATCGCAGCACTGTATCCGTTGTATTTAGTTGTTCGCTGATGACGTATATCCAAAAGCTGTTCCAGAATAGTCAACGGATAGACGAGTTATGGCTAGACATGCTTACAATTGACAGTACGTAACATAGTGCATAGAACAAGAGAGGAATGTAGCCGCTGGATTAATCTGTTCACTGATGATTTAATCTCTATATCAGTTCTAGAATCACAAAAGACATATCCACTACCGCTCGAGACGATAACATTTGATAACACAGTACTGAGTTCAACCAACGTCACAGTACTGTAGCCGTTGGATTAATTTGTTCCCTTATGACATAAAGTCGACAGCAATTCCAGAATGATATATGTATATATCAGTTTTGGTATGGGTAGTTACAATAGGCAGTACGGTACCTAGCGTAACCTCCAAAAGAATATTGTAGCCGTTTCATTAGTCAGTTCACTGATCATTTAAATTCTATAGCTAATCTAGAATATTCAATGCATAGATTAAACGTCTGTAGTGGTATTGACAGATGACAATATGGTACTAGATGTGGCCATCTGCACAAAGATGTGCAGATATCGCATGTGTACTTATCTGCTCGCTGATGGTCTAAGTTGTTTAGCAATTGTAGAACAATGAATGGATAGAGTGATTGTAGCTGGATACATTGGCATGTGACAAAACAGAACAGAGTACAGCTATTTTCATAGTACTGTATCCATTGGATTAATTCGTTCACGGATAACTTAAATTCCACGGCATCTCTAGAGTAACCAATGTAAAGAACAGTCACGGTTAGAGATATTTAGAATTGGCATTACGGTACTTAATACAACCACCAACAGTGCACTGTAGCCGTTGGCTAAATCTGTTCACCAATGATTTGTATCCTAGAATATTCGCAGTCGACAACACAGAACTGAGTACAGTCCTAACCACCGTATTCTAGCCGTTGAGATACATTGCTCATTGATGATGTAAGTTCCATGGAAATTCTAAAATAATGAATGCATACTACGGCCATGGCTAGAAATATTTGCAATTCGCGTGACGGTACGTAGAAATATAACAAACAGAGCACTGTAGCCATGGGTTAATCTGCTAATTGGAGATTTAAATTTTATAGCAATTCTGCAATAACAAAAGACAGATCAATTACCCCTGGAGACATTAACAATTGACGCACAGTATAGCGTACTGCCGCCATCACTGTACTGCAGCCGTTGGATTACTTCCTTCACTGCTGACACAAATTCTATGGCACTTCCAGAATGACGAAATTCAAATCCATTATCCCGCGAGAAATTAGCACCTGACAACACAGTACTGCGTACAGCCATCATCTCAGTACCGTAGCCGTTGGATTAACCTTCTCATGAATGACATTAGTTCCACAGCAATCATAGAATAATCCGTGTATAGTACTGCTACGGCTAGAGATATTTAAAGTTGACAGTACGGAGCTCTTTACACTCACAAACAGGGCACTGTAGCCGTAGCATTAATCAGTTCAGTGATGAATTAGGTTTTATAGCAATCCTAGAATGACAACGGACATATCCATTATCCTTCGTGATATTGTCTATTGATAACACAGTACAGAGCACAAACATCATCATAATACTGTAGCAGATAGATTAATTTGTCCATCCATGATATAAATTCAACAGTATTTCTGGAATAATCAGTGTATACTACGGTTATGGCTAGGGGTATTTACAATTGGCAGTACGGTGCTTATTACATCCACCAAGGGAGAAATGCGGCCGTTGGATTACTCGGTTCAATGATGATTTACATTCTACAGCAATTCTAGGATGACAAAATGCAGATCCATTCTTCCTTGAGATATTAACATTTGTCAACACGGTACGAAGTACAGCTACCATAAGAGTAACGTAGCCGTTTGACCTCTTTGTTCACTGATGATGAAAATTCCAAAGCACTTCTAGAGAACCTATGTATACTACGGTTACGGCTACTGATACATCCAATAGACCATACGGTACTTATCACATCCACGAGCAGAGCAATGTAGCTGTTTCATTACTCTGTTCACTAATGATGTGTATTCTACAGCAATTCTAGAATGATGCATGAAGGTCCATTATCCCTCGAGATGTTAACGATTGACAACACAGTACTGCGTACAGCCACCAACACAGAACAGTACCCAATACACTATTTTGTACGGTGTCAATGCATATTCCAAAACAATTCTGGAATAATCAAAGTATAGTACAGTTATGGCTAGAAATATTTCCAAATGACAGGACGGTGCATAGTACGTCCACCAACGGAGCACTGAAACCTTTGGAGTAATCTGTCGAATGATCATTCAGACAATTTAGCATTTCTAGAATGACAAAATACATATCCAATATCCCTCGATGTATTAACAATTGACAACACAGTACTGAGTACAGCCATCATCACACATATGTAGCCTTTCGAGTGCTTTGTTCACTAAGGATGTAAATTCCAAGCAATTCAGGAATATGCAACGTATAGTACTGTTGTGGCTAGAGCTGTTTCCAGTTGACAGTGAGGTACCTCGCACATCCACCAGTAGAGCTCTACAGCCGCTGTATTAATCAGTACAACGGTGATTTATGTTCTATAGCAATTCTACGATGACAAAATGCTGACCCACTGTCCCTCGAGATATCAGCAATTTACAACACAGTACTGAGTACAGCCGTCATCACAATACTGTAGCCGTTGGACTACTTTGTTCACTCATGATGAAATTTCCAAAGTAATTCCGGAATAACACATATATAATGCGGTTATGGCTAGAGATATTTACAATTGATAGTACGGTACTTTGTACACCGACCAGCAGAGTAGTATAGCTGTTGGATTAATCTGTTCAGTGATGAAATAGGTTTTATAGCAATTCTAGAATGACATTATTCACATCCATCGTCCCTCGAGATATTAGTATATTGACGACACAGTACTGGGTACAGGCATCATCACAATAATGTTGACGTTGTACTACATTCTTCACTTATGATGTAAATTCTAAATTAATTCCGGAATTCTCAAAGTATAGTACGTTTATGGCTTGAGATATTTACAATTGTCTGTACGGAGCTTATTACATTTGCCGATATAGTAATGTAGCCGCTGGATTAATTTGTTCAATGGTGATATGTATTTCATAACACTTTGGAATGACAAAATACAGATCCAGAGTCACTCGAGATATTAACACTTGACATAATAGTATTGAGTACAGCCATCGTCACTCTAATGCAGCCGTTTGACTGCTTTGTTCACATATGATGTATCTTCCAAAGCAACGCTAAAATAACCTGCGCATAGTACGGTTATGTCTAATGATATTTACAACTGGCAGTGCCGTACTTAATGCATCTACCAACATAGCACTGTAACTGTTGTATTAATTTGTTGAATGTTGATTTAGACCCTGTGGCAATTCTGGAATGTCAAGAGACAGATCCGTTATGCAACGAGATATCTAGAATTGACAACGGAGTACTGAATACAGCCCCCATAACCGTACTGCAGACGTTGGATTACTTTGTTCACGGATGATGCAATTTTCAAAGCAATTCCTGAATAACCAATGTACAGTATGCTCACGGCTAACGCTATTTACAATTGAGAGTACGGCACTTAGTACGTCCACCAGCACAGCTGTATAGCTGTTGAGTTAATCTGTTCAAAGGTGATTTAGATTTTGTAGCAATTCTAGAACGACGGCGGACACTATCCTGCGGGGTATCAGCAATTGACAACGCAGAAGAGTGTACAGCCATAATTACAGTACCATAGCCGTTGTATTAATTTTATCATCGAAGATATAAATGCTACAGCAATTCTAGATTGATCAGTGAATATCACGGTTATGGCTACGGACATTTACAGTTGTCAGTACGCTGCATAGTACATCCAGCAAGAGAGCACTGTAACAGTTGGATCAATTTGTACACTTATGATGTATATACTGCAATCATTCTGGAATGACAAAACACAGATCCATTATCCATCGATATGTTAAAAACTGACAACACAGTATTGAATGAAGCCATCATCGCAGTACCGTGGCCGTTGGATTACTTTGCTCACCGATGGCGTAAATTGCAAGACAACCCTAGAATAACCAAGGTATAGTACTATCATGGCTAGAGATATTTAGAGTTGACGGTGAGGCACATGTTACATCCACAATAAGAGCTGTGCAGCTGTTGGATTTATCTGTTCAAAGATGATATATGTTCTATAGCAATTCTAGAATTACAAGAGACATATCCATTATACCTCGAGATATTAACATCTCTCAACACGGAACTAAGTACAGCGATCGTCACTTCATTGTAGCCGTTTAATGACTTTGCTCACTGCTGATGCAATTACAAAAGCAATTCTAGAATAATTAATGCATACTACGGTTGTGGCTAGAGATATTTACAATTGGCAGTACAGTGCTTAGTACATCCACGAAAAAAGCGATGTAGCTGCTGGATTAACCTGTTCACTAATGTTTTCAGATCCACAGCAATTATAGGATCACAAAGGACAGAGCCAGTATTGCTCGGGATATTCACAATTGACAGCACAGTACTTAGCACAGCCATCATCACATTGCTATAAGCGTTGTATCAATTTGTCCACTGATGATTTGAGTTCTCCAGCATTTCTAGATTTATCAATATATGGTTCGATTATGGCTAGAGTTATTAACAATTGACAGCACGCAACTTAGTGCATCCACCAACAGGGCACTGCAGCCGACGGTGTATTCTGTTCCGTGATGAGCTGAGCTGTATAGCAATCCTAGAATGATCAATGGATGGACCATATTATTTCCAGCGATATTTCATCTATCAATTGATCATTCTAGAACTGCAGCGGAACTTCTACGATCATTCTATAGATTGATGCAGTCGTTATAGTGCTATGCATATGGCTGTTCATTCTACTGCATTGTCACTTCCTATTACCTCTAACGATAATTCATCTCCCCATTCACCAGTGTAGAATTGTTATGTAATGTTATGATCAATGAACCAATTAAAATAACGGCTATAGTCCTGTGTAGGTGGATAAACTCTGTAGTGTATTGACAGTCGCTAATACCTCTAGTCATACTGGATGAATTTATTGAACATTGTTGATTTGGTACAGAATTTGCAATATGAGTGAATAGATTATTAATACGGCTATAGTCCAGTCCAGATGGCTAAACACAGTACTATATGGTCAAACGCTAATATCCCTGGCGATATTTGATCCAACAATTGATCATACTGGAATTGCTGTAGAACTTGGAGCATCAGTGAATACATTTTTTCATTGGAAATAGCAGAGTGTAGGTAGCTATACTCTGTACCTTATTATCAATTGTTAATATCTCTAGCGATTCATTATTTATGTATTGATCGTGCTAGATTTGCCGTAGAATACATATGATCACTGTATGGGCTAATACAATTTATATGGTACTGTGTACCATGGCTATATTCAGGAACGTATTTCCAATTGCAAATGTGTGTAACGATAATTTGTTCGTCCATTGGCAATTCCTCAGCTGCTATAGAATTTATATTCTCAGTGCGTATACTAATCAAATGCCAATAGTACCACGAAGATGGAAATACTCAGTACTCCATCGACATTTGTTTTTGACGCCTTTGTGCCAACACTTTCATTGCTGCAAGTACAGTATCGCGTAGACTGAAAGTTCCAAGGATACAGAATATAGTAGGTCAGTAATTATTATATGTGGCTGAAAATTCAATACTGTATATAATTAATCGGGGACTAAGTTCTAATAGTACTGTTAATAATACTAAATTAATAATAATATTATTAATTTAAGATCTTTGTACCCTGTCGCGTAATAAGTTAACCAAGTTCCATGGACCGTAAATTATCATTTCATTAACTGAAGTTCCTTTCAAAATCCGAGTCGATATGTATCTTCGTATTTCACTGGTAATATACGATAAAATGCGCACTAAAACAATCTCCGAATGCTTGTTACAGTAATGTCTCGTAGCCTTGACGTCCTGTAAATAAACCAATAGTTGTGAAACATATACCAAATTTAATCTCATAACTTACATTTCATTTCATTGGAAAAACTGTAATAATCATTTAATTAGAATAATTGAAGCTCAAAGGGAACATTGAACATTTCCAATATATATGAAACATCGTGAATTTTGTACGTAGCTCATAGTATGGCATCGTTCTCCAAAAATTGCTTTTTGGAAAACGATACCAGATATCAGAACTCACCACGTGGAGGTGGCTACGCATCGAGACACGACGTTCTCCACAGTGGCGCAACCTGTTGGCAATACCCGTTTCAAAGTTATCTAATCTAACTTGGAGCGATAGAAGTTAACCTCAAGCTGCTGACACTTAATTATATTTCGCGTCCTACAAAAAGGTATTCAGATCGTTACACTAAAATATATACATTACTGGCGTTACGATAATATGCTGTATTTCAGCATATCCTAATATATATTTGTTGCCAAATATTTGGGGAACCAAATATGAAGGACGCGGGCAAAAAAGGACTAAGCTCTAAAAGCGACGCGCCCGAACCTGTTCGCGATTATTCAAAAGATCGTCTAGCATTCGCGGGGTACGCTCGTTTCAGCAGCCACACGATCGGACTTATTCCACCTCAGTCTTTGCCGATCTCGCCATGACTTACACGTGAGCCAGGATTAACCCCGAATCAATGAAACTCCCAGAGCCGCAACGAGGGTCAAGTGAGGCCTTGCAAGACGGACAGACATTACGTGCTTCTGCCCCAAGGGGTAGAACTTCATCATCCCAAGTGGTCTGACCTGAGACACATGCCGGTCCAACAGCAGTCCTATAGCTTAGTCGGGTACGGCCAGGGTTGAAGGAACCTCGCATTGACTCCAGAAGATATAGTGACCCGAGGGTCATCCTGGAAACAGATGCATGATGAGATTAACTGTAGCAGGAGTGATTGTCGCAAATGTGTCGTGACGATGACTTACGATGCTCGGAATTATTGTGTACACTTGAGAAAGTCACGTAGATCTGTCGGTACTTAAGGCCTGTCGCGATTATCGCGAGAACTATAATGTTCATTTGGTAAACGAGAGGGATATGAGAGAAGGAATAAGGGATTAACGTATTCGCTCCTATTTTGGTAGCTTACATTTGTACAGATAACGTGCACATTTGCCTTAACATAGTATTCTACCTTATAGCTACTTATAACTGCTTAGATCTAAACGCACACACACATCGCCGTCCAACAACATATTCAATCTTGTATCTTGTTGTGTACAAAGGCATGCACCACTCGTCATACAACGATGTCTTCTATCTTGTAATATGTTGTTTCCAAACGCAGGCATCTTCCGAATTGAATCTTGAGGAACATGAAAAACTGAAAAGAGAGTAAGTTAATGTATATATGAACACGAAAGGTAATAGGAAGGAGGAATGAAAATAGAAGCGAGATGAATAGAAACAGTAAAGATTAACCAAATGTGAAGGACACTCCATCTATGAGACAGAAACAGCGTATCAATTAAATAAAACCGAATTCGAGATAATCTACCAATGAAAAAATAATCCGGAAATATGAGGAAGGAGACTCTGGAGCACAAAAAGTATGGGGTGTGATGCATAGGTAGAGAGGACAATGCCCATTGAATAGCCCGAAGAACTTGAAAATGACCATAACTCACCTCCACTGCACCACCACCCCAACCCGGTACACATATAAAGGAAATATGTAGATTAGTCCTGGAAAAGAATTGATCAGTAAGGCGAAAGGTGAGATATTGAATACAACAACGCATTATTTGAATAGAGACGAGAAAGTAAATCCGAAGGAAAGACGGCATTAAGATTGATTTGCCAAAGCCCACCATCCAAAGTGAGCTGCCCACAGCTGTCCCTCGAGAAGGTGGCCCAGATCCCGCTGGTGAAGTTCCTGAATCACCTAGTGCAGACCCCGATGTGTACCGTCCGAGCTCCAGCCGATGATAACCTAAGCAGTCGCGTGGTGCTGTTTTTATATGACCCCCAATCGATTGCAGAAATCGGCAGAGGTTTCTCGAATTTTCTTGGCCTCCGTAATAATTGCTTCTTCTCTATAATAGTCGATGATTTCTGAATGTTTTCTATTTTTATTGTAAATGTATGATACTGATAATTTGTTATTAACAATGTCCATAGGATATTAACAAGAAGCTCAATAGTTTATGCAAGATTAATAATACCGTTTACAGTATTTTTATATTAAGGGATACTATTGTACGCTTCGTTATGCAAAATCACCGGTGTTACTTTATATGCGCTCGTTTCTCTGTTTGTGGATGTATATTTTGCAGTTATGTGAATATTGAACATCATCCTAATATTATTGCTGGGTGACCTCTTCTTCAGAAAAACCTGCAGAATACACGATTGTGAAGCATATGCGTATCTAGTAATAAACATTTTATAAGTATCTCAGAATATTCGTAGGAAGCATGCTCGGAGAGTTATATTTAAATTCTCATAGCTAGTTATGATCATTCAGAAGCAAATATAACTTTAATTAGAGATATTGGTTAAATCAGGATACTCTCATCTGTCTAGTATGACAAGAATGAAACACCTAACATTCTTTCGGTTCATTTTTGGATAAACGCAAATTTTTTTGAAGAATCTGAGGGCGGTAGAGGAATTTGGATTACGCATTCACCTTTGGGAAAGTAAACTATAAAAGAATTACCAAATGGTTATTACAAATTTAAGCAGAAGTTAAAATTTATTGAGCAGTGTTACCTGAAGCTATATATTCCCATATGAAACTCATTTAATCAGTGATACGAAAAATTAATAGTTAAACCTTGTAACTTATTTTCGTGCCTTCTATTTTTATTAAAACATCGATCTCGGGAATTTTGCTATTAACAGTTAACTTAATAACTCTTACATTCTTTGACTGCGAATTTAATTGAATGTCCAATAATTAAGTAGCAAATTCTACTTCCTTTTAGTTAGTTTATGTATTTATCTTCTATAAAATTGTCATGGTTATTCCTACTTGGAAGTAATGAAATATTCAAAGAAAAGAACTTTCGGCCACTATACCACACTTATCACATTTACCTTTAAAAAGTATTTTTAACCGCACACTAAGGTTTCGTACCAATTATCCATTCTGTTCATAATCTACTCCCTATCTCATTCGATTAATATTAATTAGCCTGTTTACACGGAAAGTCTATATATAAATATACGTCCGTACCCTAATATCAAACATAGCCAAAGGCCAAACTATCATCCTCCTGCTTCACTTCATTTAACAAAGCCTCTCATCCTAGACACCGATCACACTATTCAAGACGCGTCCCTTGGTGTTCTCCATTGAAAATCTCGTCTCCCCTCAGCTTCCCAAAGTTTCGCAGAAAAATTCCTCATCCATTTCACCCATAGATTCTCTTCCAAAATACATTGTTTTGTACATTCTCAAGTGGTCCTTCATCGTTTATCCAGTTCGGATTTCGTAATATATCCTTTTTATTTAACACGTCTACCATCTACTTAGCCAAGCACGTCGAAATAAGTCATGACAAAGAGGATTGATTCTTCTTGCTCAGGCATAATCGGGACAGTATCGCGGTACGACCTTGCCGCAACGAGATCGGGAAACGCGAAGGAGAAACGTACCGTTGATTGTTAAACGTTCGTGTCTGATAAGCCTTATCTTATCTCAAATTGTGCATCACGACTTCGAACGAACTTGCTAGTATGAGTTCACGCCTTTCTCAGAAGCGCGCATGCTGGATTCCTCGCCTTAAGCCTGGATAATAACTAGTACGTCCAGCCTGGTACGTCGAAACGGTTCTCGACTCTGATAAATACAATACAAGTCAAGTGGGACTCTGAATCTCAGCACTCTACTGGCGTCGCTATACAGAGATAAGTAGCCTGCAGTCCGTTACTTGGTTTCCTTCCTTTGGAAGATGTAAGACGAGAGAGCGTCTATATATAATTTCCTTCCTTCCTCAAACAAAAATTGGACAGCGTTTCGCTATGATACGAGCTCATAATTGTGAATCAAAGAAAAATTTTCTTCGTGCAAAGGAGAAATAAAATTGGATTTGACTATGGTATTAATGAAGAAGATGGCACACGTTTAGAAAATGTGTGAATTAGAAGACGTAGATTCCACAAATCGCAAATTATTGTAAAAATTCACATGAAATTTGGGTGATCCGGTACTATGGGACGAAAAATAATGCGAAGGAGAGTGTAGTGATTTCGCTAATTGAAGAGATTGTATACAGAATAAACTAAAAGACAAACCTTAGAATGTGTCAATGCCTAATTTTAAATATTTTAATGTAATTTACAGAAAACGTATATCATTAGAAAGATTTAAAGATCGGAAATAACTCGTTTCACAAATATGGGCGAAAATGGTGGCACAATTAATCCATATATATTGCATACGTTTACATAGTTCCTATTATTTAATCACTCATACAAAACTTTTCCTATATCTTTGAAATGTGATATTTACTCGCCTTCAACAATTTTCCTATTATACTCCCTTCCTTATATAATGTTTACACAGTGCTATAAGTATTTTTAGTGCTACAGTATAACTTAATATTATTCTTCACAGGTCACTCTCACGAAAAATTTATCAACCCGCTGCACATCACTTGTACCTCTAGAAGAGTTTAATTGATCTGCAATTTATTATTTATTTTCATTTTCAGTAGCCAGTAACAATGAAAACTCTGAACAAGACAGCACTTCAAGGAAGCTCATGTGCCTTTAATCTTTTTTTCGGAACAAAGGCCTTGTTTCAAAGGTACCTTGCAGTGCTGACATATGATTGGATTCGCTGCTAATCGCACCAGAAAATGCTTTCAAAGTAAAAATGGTTAATAGGTATTTCCTTTATTCTAACTGCAACATTCACCTCTGCGTTATTACCCTTTTTCCAAAAAATTTTTCGGTGTATCTTGCTGAGTCTAATTCTTCAGTCACTATGTATCTATCCAAGTATAGTCATACAATAAGTTCCTTTGAATCGATTCGCCAACAGGATCCTCTGCGTAGATTTATGGTTCGGTTACAGCCAATGGGAGACGATAAATCTTATTGATACATCGGTTTTTCCAGCGTCACACTGAACCGAGGTAACGGTGCCACTCTAACTTGGTCATATTTGAGCGAAGGATGGTAAACGGATATGCATCGCGGGATGCCATGTTGGTGATATCTGAACGCAATGGTCGATCCCACGTGGACAGGTAAAACGAGTAGGTGGAATAAAATGTGGAATAAGATGTGCTTTTTATCCCTCTTTTCGTTTTTGAGTAGGGGACCTTTCAAAGTTCGAAGATTCGGAGACAAATACTTATATGCGCTGTGATGTTTCGGCTTTGTTTCGGTTTTACAGTTATTCCGCTGTTATCCACTAAATATGAGTAGCTCACTCCTAGAAATTGATTCCATTACAAAGAAATTGATGGAAGTGCTTGGGATTCTCCTATCGATGCAATTGTGCCCCGCATTTTTCCAGTTTTGTTAGATATTCTCGGATGAGTGTGCTTCATCAGTGGATTCGAGGCAAAAAATTGATATACGTAAATTTGTACGAGTGCTTGTTGTATCATATTAGAACTTCTGAGCATCAACGTACGTCGAAATAAAGTTTACATATTATATCATGTAATTCAATGGAAATAGGTAAATATAGATAATACTGCTCTTACTTTAATAATAAATATCAGTAATAATTTTGTTCCAAAGATAGTACGTTTTAAATAATTATGAAAACAGGAAAGCAGGACTTCGTTATTTTAAGGGGTATGGTAGTTTTAACGTTAGGCTTTATTCTATATAATACGTATTCAGGATATAAGTTTCACATAAAGGAAATTATATAAAGGAATGTAAAGCTTTGCTTTAAGGTGTAGACAACTTCGTATTTCGATCACTTTTATTTTAATATTATATGGTATCGTGAATCTTTCTTAATTATCTGTTGGGTTCAAAAATACGAAGCTTACAAAGTAGTTGGCGTATCTGTGACGCATTACTGATACCATGGATGTTATAATTTTAATGTAAATCTCCATTATCCGATTATTCAGATTCGTATTCTTAGTACCTTCTGTTAAGTATATCTTGCTAGACTAAACGCTTTCTGTGATTCAATAGGTATGATGGTACCACGAGAAATGCCCAGAAATATCAATTTCCTCTGCTTCTCTAAATTTGATATCTCTTATTGCTTGATTGAGAATATTCTAATATTTTAGTGTAATATAATCCTTATTCTAATATTCTAATACCTCACAATAGCTTTGCACTGTAGGAGACAGCAATAAAAACAGATAAAGGTAGGAAAGCCTTTTTGGGTACATAGATGTCAATTTCTTAAAACATAGAATTGTAAGCTCGATGAATTATATGAAATTGCCTTTAATTAATAATTTCCTGCGCATTTGATAAGAAAAGATCGCATACTGTATTTCTAAATTAAATGTAAGGACGTGAAATTAATACTTGATATATTAAATTAAAAATCTCTTCTTCTGCGAAGAAATGGCTTGCAATATTTTCCTCCTCTCTTTATCTATAATGAAGCATCATTTCCTTTATCGTGAATAATATGCAGTATAAAATGCTTTCATCAGATTTGAAATCGAACTTCTTCACGTCACGTGATACCTTGTAGAAGTAGAACAGTGGTATTATACCAAGCTTACCTGTAATATGATAATTACCGGATTATTCTGATATATAATAGTCAATTTTCGTTCTTGTGTACGTAATAAATAAATCAGTGCATTAGTGCAATGTTGGCATTCGATTAAATATATTTCTTAGAGTTGTCGATGAATATCTATATAGATGTACAGCAGGGACAGGAGTTATAATAATGGCAAAATTAACCTAATATTAAGGTAACAAAAATGTTTAGTAAAATAAATATCTGAATATTCATTCCCCTGGTATCAACAGTAAGCAACGAGATTCTCCAAATGGAATACGTTTTCATTGAATTAATTAGTAATACGTTTAATAACAACAGATAATAATGAAATTTCTTTCAAAATGATACGAATTATTTAATTTTAATTAGCAAACAACTCCATTAAAGATTGCTCATTGAATAAGAAACTGGAGTAATGGAAATAATAGAGAACGGAATAAAATACTAATTTACGAAATGAAGTTCTGATATATTTTCCGCATTATCAATTATGCCTTTACGTAGTATTAGTTAATACAATTAATTCTCATTCAGTTGAAAGGATTTTGAAGTTAGTGAAAAATGGAAATTGCTCCAAAAAGAGGAAGTGAATTTTTAGTACTCGACCTACCCGCCAATAACGTCTTGTTTCGATTCTCTTGTTTCAATATAATGTAACTGCTCACTCTGGTAACTAATCTTGACTCTGGTATATATAGACGTAGTTAATTATAAGCCGATATACAAAATCCATATTTTTACTGGAAAAATTGTCCCCATTCTTAATTTTCACACATGACAATTAAGCCTGCATTATATGTCTTACTACTTTAAATATTTTTCACTAAATCTTTGATTAATTCTGTGCATCATGTATCACAATAGTTTTAATCAGAGGAATAGATAAATAAGTATTCGATGGTAAAATTAAATTGGAGCACACACAAACATCATTTTTTAAAATAATTCAATTCTCCTTTCAACTTTCTTTCAAAATTTCATCGATATATATGTATAATTGAAATAAGTATGAAATATATTATGACATAAAAGTATCATGCATATTAGTATTACTGATAGTATACGCAATAATTTAGGAGAATTCGTTAGTACTGCAAGTGACAAGTTATCCCATTTTAACTTCCCATATAACTATCTCATTGTCATATTTGTCAAAGATTAATTACCCTGTATAAATTCAGCCCACAATGATCAAAGTAGACGTCCTCCATAGTGATCACTATATTTCTAGAATAATGATGTAGAACTTTCGGCGAAACTGGAATACGAGTCGCTTTTCTCTATTCGATTGATTAAGAAAATCACGAAAATATACCTTAATATAGCCCATTCCTCGACATGCGTGCATTCCCCGTCATTAATTTTTTACACGTTACACGGATGCATCTCTCTCTCGTTTCGCGTGTAATTCTACGTATCTATAACATTCTAACTAACCTTATAACAGAACGAATATGGTAATAATCTAAAAACCTGTAACTCGTGCTCCGGCATAATGCGTTGTTAAAAATCGGCGTTTAAATACCATTTCAATTCTCATATTCAGTTTTCATTTCTCCCCTTCAGCTTAATACACGTTTCAAAATTCTCAATTTATACTGTTCGAATAAAATATGAATTTGAGATTAAATTTTTAATATTACAAACGTATATGTTAATAAATATCTATTGTAAATTGCTTAGCTTAGCTTGAACAGCTAGCAGTGTCTTAAATGCTAAATAATTTAGGAAAATGAATTTTAGTAGGATGTAAATAATTAAGTTAGACTTAAATGAGCAAATTATTCAAGGGAATAAATCGTGAATGGAATAAAGGAAATTTACGACATTAACGAGGGGACATAAATCGATAGGGGAATATGTGTTGTTAGTACATTTTATTTGCAAGCATAGCGAATTCGGTGAATAATAAACCATACGCAGTCGTGTCTTCAGCGTCGAAATTATAAAGCAGAACACACGCTTATTCCTCGCCTCAGTTTCTCCGCCGTGAAGTGCCCTCCAAGAACCTCCAAACACCATTAAGGAAACATGGCCAGTCAAGCGCTGCGCTTAAAGTGAACATGTACTGACTTCCAGCAAGTCCCAAACTCTACTGCTTCGCGCGATTCCATTTTCTTTTCACCAACTCCTCGTGCAATGTCAAGGCGAAAGATCGATCCTAATGAACCGATAAACGTTTCTTAGTATAAATTAAAGTCACTATTTTTTGATTCTAGAAATATACCTTTAAATGGTGGTGGTGTGGTGATCGAGGATATGTTAGATGGAAGCATCGTTACAGGAATTGCTGCTTCTTTTGTAAAGTTGCTTCTTTTCACAAGAAAAAATAGTAATTTTTCTTCTATAACTAATTTTCTTCTATAACTAGTTTTTAGAAATGAATGGAGAGGGAAAAATAGTACATTATTGTGTAGAACAAGAGTAGATATTTTGAAAATCTCTACACAAAATAGACACGATTCATGCAAATTTCTTTGCATGAAATAGTGAAATATTGTGTAATTGTATTCAATGGTCTTTATCCGTTAAGGAATTGAATTACGAATTAGAAGCATGTCTTAAGAATAAGTCAGAAGTAACTATGAAGACTAATTAATAGCGAAATTATATAAAAATTAAGAGACAAACGAGTTAGTATACAATATAATTATTTATAATAAAATAATATTATAAATTTTATGTAATATATATATATATATATAACTCGAATAAACTAAGAGACAAACGAATTAACATTTTCAATCTTTTCCTACAAAGAAATTACCTTCGATAGGCATCGTTCTATATTATTCACAACAACGGCCTTTATGCTTAATTTTGGATAATGGCGAATTTAAAAAAGTCATGTAGCACAGTAATTTCAATATTAAGAAGGATCATTCAAAATTTCCTCTCCTCCGCCTAGTATCCCTTTTCTACTTTTCAATTCTAAATCCGTCGATTATCTTTGATTCTCAAGTTTTCCCATAAAACAACGATCCTTTTTCCGACTCGTGACAATATATCTTATCTTTAATGTTGAACAATGACGAATTTTAAATCAGACTTATATTGCATGGTAATTTCAATATTAAAAAGATTAATTCAATATTTCTCCAAGAGGAAATGTACTTAGTTCATTGCACCTGGTATTCCATGTGCACTTCTCAATTATAAATTTGTCGATTATTCTCGTTTATCTGTTTTTCCCCATTAGAGGTTATTATTCCTTATCCTTATTGTTGAGTAATAACGAATTTTGAATCAGCCATATACAACATATTGAAGGACACCATTTCAGAAATAAGTCACGAATCGGCCATTGCCAACACAAACAACTCATAAACCGATCAGTATTCCCTAGAAGCAAAAGGAAAAGCTATTTAGGGTAACAAAATTACTTTGCGTGCTCCCTACGGGGAAGTGAAGCGTGTATTAGGAAAAGCATAAAAGCGTGGCAGTTGACGACCAAAACGGAATACCCAGAAGTCGATTGAAAGTTAGACTGCGTCTCTGTATGTCTTCGTTCCGTTGTAATGGAGTCCTCTTTCTTAGTTAAAATAGTTTTTTAAGTTTTGAGCTTGTGTTATTCTGTTCTTGTCGTTTTGCCAACTCTTAAATTCTCAAAACCCGTTCTAGCCACCCTAATATGACAATTTCATCATTATAAGTATCGATTCCAAATTTCCCCGTGAAAAAAAGAATTCCTTTCCTACCACTTGGTATTCTACTTCAATTTCTCAGTTCTAAATTCATCGATTGTACGCGTTCCTCGATCT
>NW_016922283.1:1378759-1399164 GCF_001483705.2 Eufriesea mexicana | reverse complement strand
GGAGATACTTTTATTCCTCCTGCGCCGCGGAGAACTCCTTTAATTGCACGTTAAAGTGCAGAGATTTTGTCGCTGGTGTATGCACAAGGAGTGGGGGGAAATAAACTTTCAATTGCAAGCAGAGGGTGTTTTTTTGTAATTATGTTTATGAAGTGATGTGAGAGGTCCTTGGATTTGAATAGGAAACTAGGTGTCGCGTACAATGGAAAGGTTGTACTAGACTTGCCATGAATGTTATAGTGACTAGCCAGTGAAAATTTTGGAAAAATGAACTTAATGGAAATAGTGGAAGATTGATCACACTAGGGTATATGAAGAAAAATCCTGATATTATGTTAATATGCAATTTTGAATTAAATGTTCGAGTATAGATATTTAATCCATTGTAGGATTAGTATTAAATGGTAATATTGTCCATTCGTGTAGGTATAAGGAATGGGAGAATATATATTTGTATACTTTCATCTATGGTTAGGTAGAAGTAAGTGGGAAAGTAAATTATCGAGGAAGAAAGAGATGGAAATTGAAATGGTACACTTGATTTGGAAGAACCTCTAAATTTTATATCTTATAGGCATCGATAATGTTTGTAGAATGTATTTGAGGTTATAAATAATTAACTTCTTGGTTTCATCTTCCCATTTTTTGTTATAACTTCTTTTGCAATAGAGGTTTAATTGAAGTACATTTAATTGCGACATTCTTTTCATTAGATATTCTTTACCTAATTAATACAGCATTATCATAAAAATTTCTAATCTTCCCATTTTTCTTTTAAGTTTTTTATAATGCAGTGTAATTTTTCAAGCTTTTATTAAAGTGTGACATTAAGAAACCAGTAATGATAGTTTATAGCCCAGAAAAATATCGTATATTATATTATATACAATATATTATTGCAATCCTACGTGAAACTTCATCTAAATACAGTATACATGAACAATATTAATACATCATTCCGCAAGAATAAAACTCTAAATTAACAATTCCAGAATCAATTACTGGCATTGTTCGTTCCAATTATTTTCAGACGCGTAAGATTATTGCTACTCCAACTATCGCAGTTAATAATAATCATAATAATATTATTTCCCCAGAAACTGCCTCTATAATCGGAAATTTAGGATGAGGAGCTTTCAATATCGACGAAACAGGATGGACATGTATATTCATGGAAATAAGCGTTGCAGCAGAAATCTCTAATTAATCATTCCGTCAAGCCAGGTGCGAACGTATTCATTTGCAGCAGTCTTACGTATTCCAGTCACTCACGCTCCTTCCAATCACGTGTCTATTCGCGCGTACTTCTCACAGCGATAGGAATTAATAATACACTCGCCGTTTCGTTTGAAAATCGAAGGAAGTAGGCGACGGAATGCACATTATTTAACGGCTTGCGCCGCTCTTTCGTGGAGGAAGCATTCGTGACGGAAACCATGCTGATCACATGCGTGCAAATTTAATTGAGCGAAATTATTAAAATCTTTGCTCTTATGGAGCACCGTGACATATTTCTTGTAGCCGGTTCGAGTCGTATTTATTAGACTCGTCGCTCTTCAATGGAAAATTACCCTTTCGTTTGCTGTCGCTATGCGTTCTACCGCGAAGACATTATATTCCGATATCTTAGACACGGTACTTGCACCGAATGTATTTTCATAGAGATAACTGAACATCTGGCAACTGGTTTCCCCATTCAATGACTTTTCGTTGCCTGCAACCAAGTGCAAAATGTGATCTACGCTACTCTCGCCTTTGATCAGTTATAACTTTGTAGAAAGATATTTCAGGGCTCCATATAGAATGCGAAGCCGTACCCGTACGTCCTTCGACTGAATCTTCACTCGGATATTTTTGCTGTGGAAGCCGGAGGCAAGTCTTCGGTTAAAAGACTGGGAATACTTTATGGTTCCTATTTCTCCTAATAAATTCTATTCTGGGCTCCAAGTTCGGGGAGACCGGACCACTGAACTATTTAGCTTGCAGGAACCCCATGAAATTTTATATGCGATTCCTTATTGCTAGGTACCCTCTTTCCGAATGAATTATTTTATTAAACTTAGATCCTGCTTGTCATTACTACGAAAGCCATACGGAATTTTACTTGTTTCTGTTCATTATGACTTGTGCGTGTTAATGGAATTGGAGCCTGTGTATATTCTACCGTATAACTTTTTAGTTAGTAACATGTAGCTGATGTACTCTTGATTCAGTCTGAAATCACTTGGGAACTAAAAATTGCACACAAATTTTTATAGTATTACTTTAGGTATTTGCACACCGTAATTTGAACTTAATGTGAAAAAGACATTTTCTTGTTTGAAACTACCTCTGCTCCCCTTTCTACAAATCTTCAGCAAAAAGCTGTCCCTGTCTTTTTACAGTAAAACAGTCTAAACACATATTCAATGCAGGGATGCGAAGGCAATGCTCACGAAGATATGCAAACGATGTACATATTTGCGTATGGCGCTAACCGCTTACACTACAATAACGAGCTTACATCGTCGTGACTTTCTCATACTAAACCCCATAAATATCAATTGCACTGGCGTCAGAATGCAATTGAATGGAGCGTATTCTAACGCGCATGAGATTGGAATAAATAATAAAATTTGACAAAGCTTTATTTTGAATAAGATGAGTATGAAAGTTGCCAATTAAAATTAAATAATACGAGTATGCTCTGTTTCTCGTAAATAAATCATGGCGTAAGGAGTTAAGGCCGTGCTGTAATAATTATCATTAATTCGAACATTAAACCTGTCAAACTTCAAATCCAAGACCATTTCCAAACGTTTAAATTAAAATTCCCCTATCATTGCTATTGCGACATGGTTGCATGATGTTGCGTTCATTGTATGTTAAATTAATTTTTCTATATCTTTCCGAATCCTTCTTTCCATTTCTTATCCGTGGGTCATTTAATATGTCGTAGGTTTAGCTATAAAATTCAAATGACAATGCGTAGATTGTCGGAACAAAGTAATTCCACGCGCTAATTGGTACACGATTTCTCGTTCTGCGCTTTAAGATTTTTCGCAGACTTTTCAGCCGGAAAAATTCGAATCGCTATTTTTCCGCAGTGATGGAACCGCCGAAGGCGGTGGTTTGACTCTGCACTTGGTCGATGAAACTCGTTCCACGGTCTAATTCAAATTCCTCGGCGTCCCCTTGTCACGATTGTCGCTTACTGGGGTGCAACGGAAGTATGTAACGCGCGTTTCCGATTCTCATGACGACAACGTATTGTATTAGCGGCGTGATGCGGCCAGCATTTCCACATTCTAATGGCGAAAGCGGGAGAGAACGAAGATACACGGCTCCGCAGATTTGGATAAATGCACTTGGCATTTATCCGAGACGGAAAACCGCGAAACGGATGAGACACTTCGTCGGGCAGGAATATGATAATTGGCTACAAATTCGATGTCGGAAACATCGGTATGATATTCCTCGGGTTAATGATTCCACTGGCGATCTCTCTCTTGAAATTCTTGCAAATTTTCTTTATCCCTTTCCTAGATATCCTACAGTGTTACTTGCTATGGGATGGTTTGAATGTACATAGTTCTTGGTGATTTGGCTAGATGCATTGAAGTGCTGTCCAATTTGTCGTTTTAATTCGTTTTTGCTGGTAGATTGGATTTGCTGTCTAAATTGCTATTCTAATTGTTATTCTCAATTGAGTATTTTAATTGTTCCACGAAAATAGCTTGGAATATTTCTTAACTATATTGATTATCTAGAAGGTTTCGGTGCGTCTTGCATTATTGCTCATTATCCTAGTTTTTATTAATGTCGAGCTTATATTTTTGTTGATTTATTTTCAAAGGATATACCCATCAGAAGACATCATGTCAGAAGCAACGTGGAAAAATGAATTTTCTGCACAGAGATGCGATATAGTAGCTGTTTTATGGAGAGAAGGGATTGTCTAAATAGATCTAGGATAGGATAAGTGTTGTTGACATTAATGATCATTCTATTAACATGTGAGTGGTATGCAAAAGCGGTTTTATGTTACTCTATAAGAAGAAATATGGATCGTCATGAATGAAAGTTTGGAATACTGATTGCGGATTTTTCCAATATATCAGAATAACCTAGAAGGCCAAGGAGTATTTTATAAACAAAAAGTATATCACAGACTTCTCTCCTTCTTTCTAACTTTTTTAAATTTAGTGTTGAGGGTATGAATTCATAGTTATGACATCAAGTTCTTTCCGTTACGAATTTTAGTTAATTGAATGAATTTTTCAATTTTCGGCAAGAATAGTTAATAATTACAAGATTTTAAGAAATTCCACATTCTGACACACCTATTGAAAACGTTAGGATAAATATTTTGTCACAAGCAAAGTTAGAAGTTGAAAGCTCTCCAATGCTAACATATTTTTTCATCTTTCAACAATATATGAATTTCATAATACTATTTTCCGTATTATGTCATTATAATACAGTATAAACTAGATAGAAATCTATTCTTATTATCCCTAAAGGATGAATATAGGTATAAAGATATTTAGAAATGACGTAAAAATATGTTTCCAAAATAACTACAAGTTTCGAGATATAAATTCGACCCATTTCATGATGAACGCCAATTTATTTTCCACAGTATTTAAGCAAACCTGTAATTATTCTTCAATTACTTACTTTCCGCTAGAATTGTCATTATCGAAAATAGATTTTATAATTTAAATTACGATTCTCTATACGAATTTCAGCGAAATATGGCCATTATGATATGCGAGATTATCAACTGATACTTCGTCCAGTTTAATTCGTATCCCGGTTAAATCGGGTTTATTCCGTTTGCTTTATATTATCAAAATTGAATTGTATTTCCTCGTTTTTTTATGAAAATTATTGAACATTAGGGAAAGGGATATCCTATGCAAGATGAAGGTATGAATGCAATGCAAATGTATGTTTGGAAATGCTTTCCCCTCGTTTGGACATAGAAAACGAGTGCGCAGGTTCTTCGAATTGAATGTAATTGCTTGCATTATATACATAAAAATCGTTGGGCATTTCCCAGCGGAAATTTTATCTAAACAATTTCAAATTGAAATTATGATTGGAACGCTTGGCACTAAAATACATGTGGCCCACGACGTGAATAGCATCATTGAACGCACTTGAGGCAAAATTAAACTACAGTTTACTTAAGAACATTATTCTAGACAACTAATAATAGCTATCGTTAAAGCACTTGAATGCAATAATTAAAACAGTAAATGGAGGTGAGATACGATTTTTCTTGTGCTGATATTGTCCCTTCCAAATTGTAATAAAATGCAGTTCAGGAAAAAGGTGTATGGTTTTGTTTTTACGTGTGCAAGTTTGAAATAAATTGGAACTATTTCCGAAAGTTAGCCGCAATGTGTGCAACAATATGAAGTAACGTACAGTTAATTGGGGTGTGATTTAAACTGCAAGGGCTATGATAGAATAAAGGATGATGAATTTATAGTGAACACTCCCGAACGAAGCAATATAGAAGCATTATCAATGGTAAAGGATATTCACATGCGATAAGCACCAACTGAAAGAGGGTTATAGCAAACGGAACATTCAGTGCGACGGAAAATCAATGAATAATATACATAGAAGTATCAGGATAATAATACAAAAGGAATGTCAATCATGAGAGTATAGTTCTCAAACTAAAGACCCAAGAAGATTCCATACTCAAATCGAGGAAAGAGATCTCAAGTTAATTGCAGTGTTAACATGTTTGTTTAGCTGAAACGATAGCTATACATTAATAACTGGTCTAGTAGTAACTCCACGTGAGTTGTGGAAACGAAATACTCCTGATTTCCTATTTTCATTCCACTATAAATTGCAACAACCGGATTCCATGAGAACATACATGAAAGGTTCTGAATCGTTACGTGCTCATCGCGAAAAAATTTCTCAACGCACATGGTTAATAACCATAAACGAGACGCTCAAGGCAACAGCGTGCCGAGTGTACCGTCACTGGAGCGCCAAGACAGAGGATCGTGAGACGACAAAGCCGTGATTGGCACGCGAGCGGGCCAAGCTCCTTCTCTCGCCACACTGGATCCTTCATTCGTTTTGGTGCGGTTGGAAGCTCAGCATCCAGGGACGGGTCGCGTCATTGCGGCATTTACAAGTGGCTTTGGCGTTACAAATGCAGATACACAGGTCTCGCGACCAACGACGGTATAATGCAGCGGATTGAAAGATGGCCACGTATATATACACAACGCGCTCGGTGACGCATATATTGCTGCTTTACAGCGCTGCCGTATCATATTGTAGCCGGTGTACAACCATGCCGCATAATAAATTTCACCACCCTTCGACCCACTAAACTTCGCGCATTCTCGTACCGCTCGCGAAAAGAGGCGGCACGTAAAGCGTACCGCAACGGGAACCGACCGCTGTTAAATCCTATTATATACCATAGGGAATTATGATTTGCGTAACATAAACACCTGATTCTCTGACCATTCAACCTTCTCATGCGACTGCTGAGTGAGCTGTGCGTTATTCTGTGGCAGGGGCCTTTGAATGACGAGTGAGGACGCGTTAGAGGATATTTCCATTTCCATCTATTATATCCATAGAATCCTGACGGTCTTATTGATCGTCTGATGCGGCGCGTGGTGACGGTGAAGGTTGTTACATGTGTTTGGTGAACGTTTCTATATGGTTAGGGTATGGAGGTAATTCGGCTTCAAACAAATTGTTATTTATATGTGTCTTACAATGGGAAATACTTGACATTCTTGGAAATCGAAACGAAAAGGTCTTGTTGATTCTATGGTGTTTGTATACGATTGGTTGCATATGTTTTGATGAATATTATAGTGATGAAGGATAAATGTTATAAGTGAAATTAATAGTTGGAGTATGGAAGGTAGCTAATTTTAAAGCGATTACCCTGAATATACGCTTCTATTGAGTAATTTGTTAACCGCATTCGGCGGCAGAAGGCGATCCAATTTCTGATTTTCATGGATTTTTATGGATTTGGTTAATGGATACAATGTCTCGGAGAAATAGCAGTGATGGTTATATAAATTTGGAGTATCTATTCTGTGACCACTTGTAACATGTAGCTATGGTTCCAATAGGTTAGTCTTCATATGTTGTACATTATTGGATGGTAGATAAAAATGGAATCATTTCGAAGATTCTTCGAAACTTAGATGAGGTCGAGGGATAGATGAAGGTAGATAAGATTGATGGGAAACAACTGTAAATTGTTTCAAATTTGGGTTTGATAATGTGACTGGCAGTGTGACAAATTGGTAACAAAATATTAATTGCGCAATAATTAATAACTAATGTTGACGGTGGAAAAATTTCATAATACGTTGGAGACAGGATTAACAAAAAATGTTCACGATAAATTTCATTCGGCGACACAGAAACGAAAAATATGACACGCAATGCTATACCACGTAGAGTCATACAATTTCTCTTCCAGCGAGTCATACATGTTTCTTCAAAAAATTTTATGAATTTTGCTGGGATGCATAAAAATTACAGTACACGATAGCAAATTAGATGTAGTTTCTAAAATCGAAAGCCATTTTACAATTTTTCGTTATATTCTCACAATCAGTCCAAAGAACTATATCCAAAATGTAATAAAAAGACGGACAGAAATACCCATCAATCGGACTGTAATACAGGATTCGCATGTGCTTCCTTGAAATATTAATGACAGAATTTCGCATTCGGTTGCAAGGAAAGCCTTTCAAACGTCATCAAATATCTCATGCATGGAAAATCATTTCGCGTAACGTTGCTGGAACGTCAGCTAACCACGAATGCATATGATACCATCAGGCTTGTTCACAGTCATTCAACTCCACTTTATTCACCACAGTGAGTCCGCGACTTCGATTAGTTTATTTGCCGCAGATATCTGATAATTTGGGAGCATCATTCATCAAAATCTCCCCCGAAATATATTACAATTCACGATACCGTTTAAACGAACTACGGTAGTCCTCGGATGAGCAATCAGTTAACCGCTGCTAAGGTTCCGCGGTATATTCCTTGGCAAATAGATTCTGTGCGAGATTAAGAAGAATTAGAAAAACAGGGAATAATTTTACACGATACACTGACTATATAAAGCACTAATTGCTACTTTGACAAAAGAAAATCAGTCTTCAAGTAGAAATGAAAGACTTTAAAATTATTTATTATTGATTACCGTACTGATACTTTTAGGAGCCTCTTTTGTAGTAAGAGGCTGCCAATATGTTCCTTTGAACTAGAAAATATTAGGCGAAATTTAGAAGTTGAGTGATAGATTCGAATTCTAACGTTTACCGTTAGACCCTCGTGAAAATATTATTATTATTATAATAATAGTTGTTCAAATATTCTTTGTTAGTAAATGGATTTTACTATCTTGGAAAAGTTCCTTTCAAGGAATAGAAATTGTAATTGCAACACCAAAACTATTTATTATATATTATTGCAAATGTTTCTATTTTTCATATGTGTATAGCTTGCACGATCCCAGAGGTAATATTTTGTGGGCAGAACGAAGATATCAAAGTATGTATGCTAAAGAATTACAAGCGTGCGTACAAAATAAGCACAAACGGAAGACGCTGTGTTCAAATGTACAATGGAAGACAAGTAAAAATGTTAAATAACTATGTTGCTGGCTAGAGGGATGTGGTCATTGCCTGTCATCACCGCTGTTTCTCTGATTTATTAATGTACTTCCACAGTAAACGGTACTATTCGCATTATAGTATCAGACATAATGGCTTTTGGGTTATTTCATCGAATGATATTGTATTTTATTGCGTGCATTAGCTCGTCGACTACAGTGACCGCATTCAATGTCTGCTTCGTGGGGCGCAGCCAGAAATCACTATCTGCTCAGCGTGGAAGCGCAGCGCCAGATTATACTGTTCAACATAACACTCTCACGGTGATACAAACTGGGTGAAGCATATAGATCACGAAGAGCTAAAAACGAATTTGCAATCAGTTTTTGTTAGCCACTATTAGCGTTTAAGAAAATTGATTTTGAAGAAGATCGCAATTTTTCAAATTTGAAGTCAACTTATAAAAAAACTACAAAAGCTATACGATTCCTGTTGGGTTCAATGAACTCCGTGAACTTCATTTAATATATTCGCATACAATTGTTTGGCAGTATCAATATGCATATGTCTGAAAATGTTGGGTAGAGCTGATCAGACGGAATTTGTGTCTGACTTTGGAACACTCATTTAAATTTTTCTCAAAGAGTAGGTGTCTGACATGAATTGTTTCCATCGTACGCTAGTCTGAGATTATTTTACTATAAGAAACGTTTAAAACGCGAAACAAAAGACTTTTCGACTTCGTACAAAAAAAAATTCACCATGCATATTCGTCGGCGAACGACGGCTAGCGTAAGTACCATGCACGGAGAAAATAGCGTTACGACGTAGTGCAAGCTTTAATTGTAAATTATGTCGAGTGCGAACGGAAATTTCGTCGAACACCCGACTGACTATTACCAAGATGTAGCACTTGATGCCCAATTTACGTGCTGTACGGTAAAGACATCCAAGTTGCGACTTGATGGGACTACGTAATAGAGATTTGTTTCCAAATGCTTTGGTCGCAGGGAAAAGACTTACTGCCGGTCTCAATGGTCAAGGCCCATCGGGGGATTTTCCAGAAGTCGGCTCTCTTTCTCTTGGTCGATCGCGGGCATCGGGGTGCGCGAACTTTGACCTGCCACTGGGCCTTCGGCATCCTACTTAGACGTTTATAGCCGCCCGCGAATTAAGAGTGAAACCAGTGACATTTGGGAGCCCGAATACGCTCCAGCTGGCAATTATTGGATATAGTATGCGGCCCAGTAATTGGGGACGATTAATGATAATTTAGAATACAACGCGAGGTTTACTGAGAGCTTAGATTTGACAGCTGTTCAAGAAGAGCGTAGTTAGTGTGCATTGCAGGTATTGTGGGTTGTGCGATGTTTCCATGACGTTCGAGGTCAGTAGAGTTCTGAAATAACGCGTTTCTTGATCACAAATTTCCTTGAGCAAGTGTGAACGTAGATAAAAATTTCTTTTCTCCTTGAAAGGCTGTCAACATTTTCCTTTTTTTCGTTCTTGTACGTTTAAATAATAGATAAATTCGAGGATAAGGAATGTAGTCATTCGCCTGGTGAATCAATCATTGGAATCAGGAGAAATGTACCGTGATAGCAAACAATCTCAACCACTTCAGACGAGGCAAGCAATGATAGGGAAGCGTTGGCTAAATAATTAGACGAAAATGCAAATGGAGAGGAAGGTTTCGACTGGGATTTACAGAAAGTGTATCTTGATGACGTATGGCAGGAAATAAAGGAAGGAGGTGCAGTCACGAATGGATGTTGGGAGGAAGAAGAATTGTTAATTGATGACATGGGCAGTGACGATACTGTTTTCTTGTATAAGTTATTCGTCACAGGCTACATATTATCAATGATCGCTGAAGAAACGAACAAGTATGACATACAATGCATGAACAACTGTGCATCTAGCAGCAGAAGACAACTACAGGCCCGTATGCCTCTTGAAAAGGATAAAATGAACAGTTCTATTGGTATCCTGCTTATCATAGGTGCCGTGCTGCTACTTGAAATTAGATTATATTGGACGCAAACAGACATGTATTTGTACACACGTATAAAGAGCGCGGTGAAACGCAATCGCTTCATATCAATATTGAAATATTTACATTTTTCCGATAATTTCATAGCTAGGATTGAGATCCGTTTGTATGATCCAAGAAATATTGTTGATGCAATTGTCCACACGTCTAAGAGTACCGTAAAACCTGGTAAAATTATTCTAAGTGACAAAACCATGCTTCCGTGGAGAGGACGACATAGTTTTCGGCAACATATTCCAGGCAAGCGTCATAAGTATGGGATAAAAATTCATAAACTGTTCCTTCCGGAAGGATACACTCACAATATTTATATTTATGCCAGAAAAATGAAACCGCAATTGTGAAAACACATGCGCATGATGTAGTGTTGACAATAATAGCTGCATTATTTCTTCAGGGCTACATATTATTTACCGACAGATTTTATACAGTTGCCCCTTTAGCCGAGGACTTTTTGCAAAAAAGGACATTCACTTGTGGGAGCATAAAAATCAGTAAAATATTTCTACCGCGGCAGGCAAAGCAGGAACAACAACGGGGTGGATTTATTTGTTCGCAAAATCGGAGCTGTGTTAAACTCTTTAAATGGACGGACAAAAGGCCAGTCTGTATGCTAACTGCTTCCAGAAATCACAAGTTTATCGTAGTTCGATGGAAAATTAATGAACTGAAGCCAGACATTGTTTTCTTTTATATAATGCAGCTAATAGTGGGGTTGATTTATCCGAGCAAATGTCTCCACAATTACAGCTGTTTTGGAAGAACCGTAAAATGGTACAGGAAAATCGCAGCAGAATTAATATGAGGGACGTCCCTCGTGAGTTCATGGTATATACACAGGGAATGGTGCACCAAAAGGATTGAAATTTTAAAATTTTGCAAAGCAATTATTAATTATCTTTTAAATACAATGAAACCGACAGCGAAGGAAAGCCCAGCGAAAATGAAGTACTTCCAAAAAAATATTCCCTTCTGCTGGAATCGTATCAAGGGTCCGCGAGAAAAACGAGAGAGCGGAGTAAAGAATACTACAAACGCTTCTCCAGAACAAAAGGCATGCAGTACGCCGAGAATAGAGCTAAAAAGGTAATCAGCTACTGTAATCGTTGTACGGTCCAACCGACACTGTGTACCACGTTTTAAGAAATTGCATAGAAAAATAGAATAATTATTTTTCGCTTATAATATTGAGCTTTTATGTTTCTACTGTTGAATGTTTGTTTATAATGTTGAAATAATATAACATAAACCTGTTTTATATTGAATATTTTATGAAATATAAGCGTGATCCACAGGTGATGAACGCCGGTGTCAACGCGTTAATATATTATCTTATCAAATTCATACTAAATTGCATACACGTTTGTCATTGTACTGTTACAGTATATAATACATCACAGTGTGTATATAATTTACCTAACATAAGTTCCTTTTCACAAGGCGCATGTAATACTATGATTTGGAAGTTGTTAAGTGAATATAATTATTCACTCCAATTGTATTGTGTTATATTAAATTATATTCAGTTAACCCTCAAGACTTGGCATGAATATTACCCTAAAGTAGTATTTGTTATATTTAAAATAATGATCGCTGTTGAATTGATTGGACCATAATCCGAATTAGTACTGTTAATTGTTAGGTTCTTTTAATGAAATTAGGTAGCAAATAAAATGTGGTTAAATTTCATTTATGGTAACTTCTAGGTATGAATAAAATATTTATATATCATATGTTCAACTAACTAATATTTTATGCTTATAAACATTTACTTATAATGCTTATTATGTACACTATTGTATCGCTACTTAAGAAATACCTTTATTTTCGGTTAAGTTATTCGAAATCCCACACGAAATTAAGAATGCAAGATACGTTCAGCGAATTACAGTGGGGAGAGAAAAAAATATATACTTAGTAAAATAATATGCTTAAATAGTAGAATTTAGAGTAATATCTATGAAATAAAGATTATAGTGAATAATTGTAATATATATCAGAAAGTAGTAGAGGATTTAGGGATTAGTGTAATATGAGGTAATTGTGGTAAATATAATTTATTTTATCTTCGAAACAAAATTAAATGTTCTAATCTAATTTCATTCGAATGCACAGTTAAATTAGACAGTAACATGCAAATGCGTATAAATAGATAATTTTCTAGAAAAATTTAGCTTCATATAACTGTAAATTCCAGATAAGACTTATATACAGTAAATGACCATTAATGTGCTTTGCATTATATTAAGCTTCCATATTACTGATAAGCAAACAGTGCAAGATTCGCATGTATCGCCGTTAGTCATGCCAATAATGTTATACATATCATGACATGGTACCATAGTTATTTGATTCGTTTTAATCGAGTAATGAACGATGTTTGTAACATTTCCAATCCTCTTACGATAATCACGATAATCTTGTGAGAATGCCACAAAATATACACTAAACGTTTTCTGCAGATAAAATGAATAAATTATCTACATATATTCGATTCTGTAACACGATACCAAAATAAATCAATTCGGAACGAATATTAAACTTCAATATGGCTAATTTTCATATAAGTGTTAAATTAAAGTTAATATTAAAAATACATATATAAAGAATAAATAATTAACATTTAATTCTGAATAAATGTAAGACGTACGTAAAGTGATTTCACCAAAACGTTTTACAACAGAGTAGTACAAATATTACATACAATGAATTTAATTGCCTTATAATTAATATTCAATTCCAAATAAATAACAGCTATACATAAACTAGTTACTACAGCACGTCCTCAAATAGTGTTATTCACAACAAAAATTTTTTTTCTGCTAGTATGGCAACGAAGACAATCTACAAAATTTATATCCATACCAATTTACAAACCCCGATATAATCAAGGACACCTTTACATATTCACAGTGCCAATCTACAAAGTGTAGCTTCTGTGAGTGACATTCATCTTTTGTTCTTCTAGGAAGGGTCAGGAAAGGATATATCGAATGATCTCGTTATATGGTTAACGTGATCTGATCCTGACATATGCTTCTAAGGAACGTAGTTTAAAAGAAGCTCCGCAAATATTCGAGGTGATCACTTTATTTCTACCAATGTATTTTCATTGTCGTAACGAGAATGGTCTCCACGTGCAATGTTGCTGTTGATCTTCACTCTCCAGAAATGAATGTTGATTCTTCGAGTGGTATATAATTATATAACAGATTCTTTCGTTTACTATATTGCATCTATATTTATGGTAAAGTACTCACTCCGCTACTGCTATTTACAGGTAGAAGAATTCATAATAGAGGAATAAAATAAGAACAGGAAAACGGTTAATACAGTAGATATTAATTTTACATCTAAAATAGAATTTTATATCTATCTATCTAGAATTATATAGTCGTCTAGTAGATAGTTCGTTCTCTAATTGTAGCATCCATAGAGGTTGTTCATCAGTTTCTTCTTCTTCCTTGTAAACTGGAATTTATATTGTTTAATCCTTAGAGGGCGGAGGACCCATTGCCGAAGCGCTTAAGTGTGACTGTGCGTGCTTAGCGCACACGATCGCCGTGGACACTTATCGATCGTGCTAGCTCTGTTGATTAACTGTTTAAGGCGCAACCATTAAGTTATTATTGCAAATCTTTTGCATCAGTTTAAATAATAAAGGGAAATCATTCTCAAGCATCAATTATCTATTAGAATCAATAAAATTTACAATATAACTCAACATAAAATTGGGGAACAAAAGCAAAGGAAAAATTAATAGTTTATTCTTCTATGAAAAGTTTTCTTATATTGTAAATACTGTTGTACATATACGATATTGTTAATACGTTACCAATGATACTCACATCAGATATACAGAAGAATAAACCCATCCTCGCGTCTATTATTTATTCCATCATTTATCTTTGTTACTGCCGTTGATAAGGGACGCATATATTTGTCTCACCTATAGCTACACGTAATACTATTACATGGAAGACCGAAAAAATTGAACAACGCATATATGCGTACACCGCCCCCGCTGGTGACATTCGCCAGATGCAAATATGCGTCCACTGTCCCTGCTGATGACTTTCGCCAGACACATGTATGCGTCCACTGTCCCTGCTGGTGACACTCGTCACACGCATATATGCGTCCATATCGCCCTAAGGGTTATAGATCGACGTCATATATATTTAAATTTTGTTTTGATACAACTTACAATTCTTCTGGGAATTATTTCGCTATTATTCATAAATATATGTCTGCCCTTAAATGATGTTGCAGTACATTGTTATAAGGAAAATATTTGAGTAAAAACGTGAGTTCATTGTGTTATGAATTTTGCACATGTCTGAGAATAATATACATCAAGGAGCAAATATTTATAATCAATGATGTAACATATGAATCTACATTTCAAGATTATCGGTTAAAGACACAATATATTTTTCATTTAATATTGCCTTTACTTGAAAGGAAATGTTTCATCCACGAATTATAGGAATATTTCGGTCACTGTATAATTTAAAACGAATATTTTATTCACTGTATCCTGTCATCTCGAC
Source organism: Eufriesea mexicana (assembly GCF_001483705.2). Classification (NCBI taxonomy): domain Eukaryota; kingdom Metazoa; phylum Arthropoda; class Insecta; order Hymenoptera; family Apidae; genus Eufriesea; species Eufriesea mexicana. Next base: position 1,383,937 of record NW_016922283.1, on the reverse strand, counting down.
TGTGGCAATTTTTGTGTGAATTCTGTCGTATCATTTTTAAACACGCTCGATGTTCATTCCTTATCATTCATTTCCCACGAATACAAAAAGCAAAAAGTGAAAGGTACGCGTGTACCAAGGAAGGAATTTGATCAATAAAACGACGAAAATATCCAAAATTCATGCAAGTTCGACGAGGCCATTATATGCAAATGATTGAAAATAGAGAAAGAATGGTGATGCCTGAAATATTCCGAACTTTTCAATAAAATTTTGTATTTCAATTATTGCTCGTGATGGAAAATCGACGAGATTTTAGCTAGTCCTTAGCCAGAGATATTTCAATACTTATACCGTAGGTAAGAGCGTATGCAGAAGATCTACTATGAGAGAATATATAAACTCGTTGCTGTCGACGTCCCCCGACGGGATCATTTGCAAGTCGAACAATACAAAGGACTACAGAAAATTGGAGAAAATAAGAATATTGTACACTTACGTATTAAGAGTAGTATTAGACACAAAATAGTTTCCACAAATTCTGTGTGTTCTAATATCCATATGTTGACTTTTAATCCTGTACAGAAAAGTGACTGCGGAACGCTAAATTTGCTCTGCTGTAACCTGCCCACCAGAAGGGGTTACTGTTACGGAAGTATAGCGAAGGTCGAAGTAAATTAACAATGATGGTAAGCGCCTGAATATTATAGAAATAGTATTATGTGTTTAAGTTCTGGGTATTGCAAATAAATTATCAGCCTTTGTCTGAAAATTTGCCAACGATATCGCGATGAGCCATGACTCAATCATGCAGTGGCACGTGCAACAACACTAATTTTTCTGCAGAACACCAGCAGTGATGCTATATGAGATCGTGCCTTTAAATCCAAATTCACTGTTAGGAGAATTGAAATACCTAACTCAAAAATGGTAATGTAACAAATGTATCTAGAAACAAGTCAATGTGTTACTGTAAAAATTTTTTGCAAATATCTCGGAAATTAAGGCGAAGCGGCAATTATTGCTCCAATAAAAATTGTTCAGTATATCGACCCGTATAGTACGTTAAAGGATCATTGGGGTCGATCAACGCAATCCATAGCATTTAACAATTTTATGTATTTAGACAAAAAATTGGTAAAGGCACATAAGTTCTCCTAGCTGCCCCGATCTGTACTTCTGATTATGGCACAAATGAAGCCTTTTGTGTGAAAACCGGAAAAATGGAGCGATCAAGGCAAAGCCGCTAAGCTGCATATTTGTCAAATCTAATTTTTAACTCATATTAAAACGAATACTGTCGATGTTCTCTCTAATACAATTGGTAAAAGACTACGACTTATACTACAATTTTTTGAAGATTGACTATAACATATACCTGGACATGGACAGGATAAATTAAGTTGATCTGTTTCATCAGGAATTGCATCAATTTTAATACCCAAAGATGGAATCGCTCAAGAATTAATTACTTCAGTTGATGAAACTATTGAAGGTGAAGGAAAATTTATCGGAACCACTGTATACTATTATCAGTACCAAGTAAACAAAACTGAACAATTATAGAATACGGTTCTATAGAAGTATAAAATTTAATAATATTAAATTCTGGACTCTCATGTGACCAATATCATAGATATCCAATCGATTTGATTGAAAGAACGGATTTAAAAATTGTTCGACTTAATGTAAAATTTTCGAAGATGGAAATCGAAGAAATGACAGAATAATTAACGGAATCGATTATTTATATTAAAACCAATTTTTAGTTGTGCCAAAATATACTGATTAATCTCAAGTCGATAAAATTTATTATGATTTTTCTTTTTAAATATTATATTTGAAGAATTTACAGTTATTTATAAATGAAATTCAAATACAATTATTTTTTTAAATTTATTATTTTATATATCTTTGCAGCACTCTTTACATTTCATTGCTTATACTTTTACCTCTACTAGACATAATGGTGAAGAGCTCCGATGAAGCAGTGATGGCTCTACATGATTATAGCTACGATAAACCCAGAATTTAGAAGAGCATGGGACGAATATGAATATTTGAGGCACAATTAGGCTGTTGAATTTCCGGTCAACAATTCGCATGTCCTGTGAGGCAGCAATATTTGACAGAGTAGGAGTTGAAGGAGGAGATATCACGCTGGTTGGTGAAGAGGGGACGAAATAGAAGTCACGAGGCGCAGGTGATGTTGCAGTTAAAGAAAGAGGACATTGAAGGTATGGTGAGGCTAAGGAATATATCACATGTCCCAAACTTAAACACAAATTTGGTATCTGGTGCAGGAAGCACAGATTGTGGTTGAAATATCAAATTTGCACAGCGTGGAGCTGATATCTCTCCACTAATGTAAACGGTAGCAACCAAGTTCTAACCCCCGCCAATAGATTTATTCCTACTTGAAGGAGGTTCGAGGACTTTCTCACAAGTGTACGGCGAAGCCACGACTTCCCTTACATGAAAGTTCCCTGTGACACCGAAGTATTCGAATTTCTCAGGCAGAGACAGCTAAGCAAGCCTTACTGATGAGTCCGCTAGCATGTTCGTGACGAAACGCAACCCCTCCGCTTTCCATTGTCCTTCTACCTGCTACTCCACCGATAGCAACGACGACCACGTGGATACCGCTAGTCCAGCACCACAGGAGGACAAACGCCCATTATCAAGTCAGATAAAAGAAGACAACACCCTGCAGTTAGCCAACCTCTCCTTCGCAGACGGAATATTGGGAGTGGGGTATCTACGGAAACCGAGGATGCATCTATTCCTACATAAACGATTATAATTATTTATAATTAAATTTTTCGCCGTCATAAGAAAAATTAGTAAATTGTCCACCTATAGGACATTCATTACACGAATGTGGAATTTCTTTGTTAAATATATGAAATTTCGATGTTACAGTTAAGTGTAATCAATTAAAAATTTCACAGTATAGGATATTATTAAAAATTTCAGCATGAAATATAAATATATATATTTTGAAGGTTCAAGTTCTCTTTACTCAGATAACTTAATTCCTTCCCGTAACCTTATAGTAATAGTTATAATGATAATTATAGCTCTAACTATTTATTTGGTTATGGATATCTTAGACAACAAAAGTACTAATTCATTTTTATTATATGAAGTATTTAATGGAGAAGATGCGAACAATTACACCCATATTTCATTATTTATTCGTTTTCCGCTATTAAAAATTTTGTATTATAATGGTGAATTGTTAAACCCTTTTCTCAATTAAATCGATTAGACATCCATGGTATTAAACATATGAGTATCCGGAATTAAGTACTATTGAATTTGATACTTCTATAATGACATATTGTATATCTGATCAATTTCGTTTACTTGATACCGACAATAGTGTATAGTAGTTCTGATAAATTTAACTTCACCTTTAAGGGTTTCATCAATTGACGTAATTAATTCATGAACGATTCGATCTTCGGGTATAAAAATTGATGCAATTCCAGATGGAATATGTCAATTTCATTTATCTTGTCTATGTCCAAGTTTCTGTTATTGTCAATCATCAGAAATTTGTGGTATAAGTCATAGCTTTCTACCAATTGTATTAGTCAGAACATCGATAATATTTGTTATAATATGAGTTAAAAGTGAAATTTTGTGAGTATGCAGTTTAGGGGCTCTACCCTGAACAAGTCCCTTTTCCGGTTTCCTCAGAAACGGCTTTATTTGTGCCCAAATAGAAATATAAATCGGCGCAGCAGGAAAAAGTAATGCGCATTTACCAGTTTCTTGTCAAAGTACATAAAATTGTTAAAAGCTACGGAGTGCGTTGGTCTATCTCTATGACTTTTAAACGTGTTATACAGGACGGGATACTGAAAAATTTTTATCGGGACAATAATTGCCGCCTGGCCTTAATTTCCGGGATATTTGCAAAAATTTTAAACACTACCACATTGAGTTGTTTCTAGATTCATTTGTTACATTACAATTTTCAAATTGGGGATTTCAATTCTCCTAACACTGAATTTGGATTTAACGACACGGTATCATATGGCATCGCTGCTGGAGTTCTCTCGAAAAGTTTGAGTGTTGTTGCAGGCGCCACTCCACGATTGAGTCATGGTTCATCGCGATATTGTTGGCTAATTTTCAGCCAAAGGCTGATAATTTATTTGCAATACTCAGAAGTTAAATATATAAACATTATTTCTGTAGTTCTCAGGTGATTACCAACATTTTTAATTTACACCGACCATCATTATACTTCCGCAACATTTAACCTTTCTGGTCGGCAGGTTTCCGCAGAGCAAATTTAGCGTTCCGCAGCCACTTCTCTCTACAGGATTAAAAGTCAACATATGGATACTAGAACACACAGAATTTGTTGAAACTATTTTGTGTCTAATACTACTTATGATACGTAGGAGTACAAAATTCTTATTTTCTCCAATCTTCTGTAGTCCTCTGTATTGTCCGACTTGCGAGTGTCCTCGACGGGGTACGTCGACTGCAACGGGCTTATAAATTCTCTCATCGTAGGTCTACTGCATACGCTATCACCTACGCAATGCGAATTGAGGTATCTCCGGCTAGCGACTAGCTAAAATCTCGTCGATTTTCCACCACGAACAATAATTCAAACACAAAATTTTATTGAAAAATTCGAAATTCTTCAGACCTCCCCATCCTTTCTCCATTTTCAATTATTTACATATCGTGGCCACGTCGAACTTGCATGTATTACGGATATCTTCATCGTTTTATTGATCAAATACTTTCCTAGGTGTTCGTGTACTTTTCGCTTTTTTCTTTTTTTATTCGTGGGGAGGGAGTGATAAGGAATGAAGGTCGTGAGTGTTTAATAATTGTTCGACAGCATTTCTACAAAAATTGTCAGAGTCGTGATGACAGGATAAACGGAATAAAATATTCGTTTTAAATTATACAGTGACTAAAATATTACTATAATTCTTGGATGAACATTTCCTTCCAAATAAAGGAAAATTAAATAAAATGGCGTTTTCTTTAACCGATAATCTTGATATGTAGATCCCTATGCTACATCATAGCTTACAAATGTTTGCTCCTTGACGCCTTTTGTTTTCTGTGATGTGACAAATTCATCACATATTGAATTCACGTTTTCTCTGAAATATTTGAACTAAGCCAATGTAGTGAAACATCAGGTGTGCCATTTAGGGAAAG
>NW_016922283.1:1341472-1378507 GCF_001483705.2 Eufriesea mexicana | reverse complement strand
GGGAAAGACAAATATCTATGAATAATAGTGAAATAATTCACATAGAAATTGTAAAGCATATGAGCCCAGAACGAAAATTAATATCACGTCGACGTTTAAACAATAAAAATGCCGCTTTGCAAAGGAGAAGGAGAAACTAATAAACAACATCACAATTAGCGAATGACCTATCCAGTAGATGACCATATAGTTCCAGGTAAATAGATATAAAATTTTTATCTATGTATAACAATATTGTCTGCACTATTAGCTATTTTCCTGCGTTTATTTTATTCCTCTTATTCTGGTTTCCTTTATCTGTAAATAGCAGTAGCAGAGTTAATCGTTACCATAGCTATAGATACGATACCGTAAACAGAAAAGTCTGGTATATAACTAAATATCACTGGAGGAATCAAAATTTATATCTGGAGATTGAAGGTCAAGAACCACAATGCACGTGGAGGCTATCCTTGTTACGACAATGAGAATATATGGGTAGAAATAATGTGACGACCTCGAATATTCTCGGAGCTCCTCTTAAACGACGTTCCTTAGAGGAATATGTCAGAATCGGAACACGTTAAATATGCAACGAGATCATTCGATATATTCCTTCCTGAGCCTTCCTAGCCGAATATAGTAAGAATGCCACTCACAAAAACTACAGTTTGTATATTGGCACCGTGTATAGGTCAAGGTGTTCTCGATTTTATCTAGGTTTGTAGATTGGTATGGATATAACTTATGTGGATTATCTTTGTTGACATTACGAGAAAAATAAATTTTTTTATGCATAGTACTATTTGAGGACGTATCATTATAGTTAGTTTATGTATAGCTCTTATATATTTGGAAATGAATATTAATTACAAGGTATTTGAATATACTTCATTTAACATTTGGACAGTTCTGTTGTAAAGCGTGTTAGTGAAATCAGTATACGAACGTTTCCTATTTACTCAGAAATAAATCATAATTGGATATTACTTATGTTTATATTTATAATGTTAATAATAAGTTAATACTTATTTGAAGATTGGCCTTATTCAAAATTAATATTCGAACTGATTAGATATATTTTAGTACCGTATTAACTAAGTGATTATTTGTAGATAATTTATACATTTTATCTACGGTGTACGTTTCGAGTATATTTTATGGCATACTCGATATTTCACATGATAATCGTAATTATCGTAAGAGGATTGGATGTTTCACAAACATCACTGCATACTCTATTAAAATGTTCATTTAATTTTGGTATCACGGATGTCATGGTATGTACTACATTATTGGCAACCCTAATGGCAATACTCGCGATTCTTCCACTGTTTGCTTAACAGTAACATCAAAGTTTAACATAATGTAAGACGAGTTAACGGTCATTTACTGATATTAAACCTTATCTGGTCCTTACAATTATATGACGCTGTACCTTGTTAGAGTGTTATCTATTTATTCACATTTGGAAACTACTGTCTAATTAAACTCTGCACTCGAATGGAATACGATTACGTTAAATAAGTTAGTTTGGAGGTTAAAATAAATTATATTAACCACAATTATTTCATATTACACTAATCTCTAAATCCTCTACTACCTTCTGACATATATTACGGCTATTCGTTATGATTTTTATTTCATAAAAATTATTCTAAATTCTATTATGTGAATAAATTATTTTACTAGGTATATATACCCTTTCACTGTCCACTCTAGTTCTCCAATTGTATTCAGCATTCTATTTCATGTGGGATTTCGAATAACGTACCAGATAATGAAGGCATTTCCTAAATAGCAGTACAATAGTGTACATAACAAACATTATAAGTGAATATTCAGTAGTATAAGATATTAGTTAGTTGAACATATGTCGCTCAAACATTTTATTAATACTAAAAATTTATCATAAATGAAATTTAGCCCCATTGCAATTCTTATTTTATTTCGTTTAAGAAACCCAACAACCAGCAGTGCTGTCTCAGATAATTATCAAATCAATTTCCCAACGATCGTTATTGTAAATATAACAAATATTTCTTTGTGGTGATATTCATGCCACGTCTTAAGGGTAAACTGAATATTATTGAATATAACTTAATACAATTGCATTGAATAGTTATGTTCACTTAACAACCTTCTATTCATAGTATTGCATGCGCCTTTTGAAAAAGAATATATGTTACATATATTATATATACACTGTGATGTCGTATTATATACTGTAACAGTAAAATAACAGATGTGTAAGCAATTTAGGATGAATTTGATGACGCAAAATAATAACACGATGACGCTGGCGTGCATCACCGGTTGGTCACGCTTATATTTCATAAAATATTTAATACAAAACAGGTTTATGTTATATTATTTCGACATTATAAACAAACATTCAACAGTGGAAACATAAAAACTCAATATTATAAGCTAAAGACAGTTATTTAATATTTCTATGCAACTCTTAAAGCGTGGTAGACAGTGCCGGCTGGACCGTACAACCATTACAGTAGCTTATTTCCTTTTCAGCTCCATTCTCGGCATACTGCGTGCCTTCTGTTCAGGAGATGCGCTTGTAGCATTCTTCGATCCCCTCTCTCGTCCTTCTTGCCGGCCATTGGTACGATTCCAGAAAAAGGGAATATTCTTTTGGCAGTACTTTATTTTCGCTGGGCCTTCCTTCGCTGTCGGTTTCATTGTATTTAAAAGATAATTAATAGTTGCTTCTCAAAATATTAAAATTTTAATCCTCTTAGTGCACCATATTCAGTTTATATACCATGAAATCACGAGGGATATCCCGCATAATAATTCCATTACGATTTTTCTGTACCACTTTACGGTTCTGCCCAAACAACTATAATTGCGATGACATTTACTCGGATTAATCAACCGCCTTCTTTACTGCATTATATATTTGTACAAACAGTGTTTGGCTTTAGTTTATTATTTTTCCCTAGAACTACGATACATCTGTGATTTCTTGAAGTAGTTAACATACATACTGGTCCCTTGTCTGTGGATTTAAGAAAATTATCACCGCTGCGATTTTGCAAGCTGTTAAAGCCACCTCGTTGCTGCTTCTGCTTTGCATGCAACGGTGGAAGCATTTGATTCATTTTTACAGTCCCGCAAGTGAAAGTTCTTTTTTGCAAAAGGTTCTCGGCTAAAGGGACACTCGTATAAATGTTGTCGGTAAATAATTAGCGGCCCTCAAATAATGATGCTCCTATTAATGTCATCACTACAAGCCCACGTGCTTTCACTATTGCGGTTTCATTACTTCCGGCATAAATATAAGTGTCGTGAGAGTATCATTCCGAAAGGCATACTTTATAAATTTTTATCCCATACTTATGCAGATTGCCTGGAATGTATTGCCGAGAACAGTGGCGCCCTCTACACGGAAACATGGTCTCATCGCTTAAAATAATTTTATCAGGTTCTACAGTATTGTTAAACGATTGGACAATTGCATCAACTATATTTCTCAGTCTATATATACGTTTCTCAGATCTAGATGTGCATTTATCGGAAAAATGTAAGTGTTCCAATATTGATATGAACCGATCGCGCTTCATCGTGTTCTTTATACGCGTGTTTAAATACGCGTCCGTTCGAGAAAAATACAATCAAGTTTCACACAACCGAACTACTCCCATGGTAAGCAGGATACCAACAGTGGTGTTCATTTCTTCTGTTGGAACTGGCATCGAGGCCTTTTGTTGCCTTCTGCTTCTAGATGCATAGTTGTTCATGCATTGTCGAGCATATTTATTCGTTTCCTTAACGATCGTGCTAATATGCAGCCTGCGAAGAATAACTTATACAAGGTAACGTGATCGTCTCTCTCCATGTCATCAATTAAAAATTCTTCCTCTTGCCAACATACATTCGTGGCTGCACCTCCTTTGTTTATTTTCTGCCGTCCATCATCAAGATACTCTTCCTCTAAATCCGTGTCGAAATCCTCTTCTTCCGCGGAATTTTCGCACAGTTCATTAACTAACGCTTCCCTGTCATTGCTTACCTCGTCTGAAAAGGCTGAGGGTATTTGTGACCATTGTACATTTCTCCTGATTCCAATGATTGCTTCATCAGGCGAATGACTGATTTCCATATCCACGTATTTATCTATTAATCTGAGGTACAAAAACGAAGACAGAAAAATGCTAACCGTCGTTCAAAGAGAAATGAAAATTTTGACTACGTTTACATTCATCGGAGGAAATGTGTGCTCAGGAAACTCGTTACCTCAGGACTTTAATGACCTCGCACCTCATAGGATCATCGCCCAACACACAATACCTACAATGGAGACTAACTACGATCTTTTTCACGTGCCGACAAATCTAAACACTCAGTAAACCTCACGTTGCAGTCTAAATTCTCAAGACTCTTCCCCAACTACTGGGTCGCACACTATATTCAAAAATTTTCATCCGGGCGTATTCGTTTCCCCAAATGTCACTGATTTCACTCATAATGCGTGGGAGGATTTGAAAGCAAAACTGCAGTACGGAATCCCATCAACTCGCTCCTTAGTGGTTTTCTCCGTACAGCACGTTAACAGTCTCTCAAGTGCCAGGCCTGGTAATCATCTTTCGGGGTTCTACGCAATTTCCGTTCGCACGAGACATAATTTACTACTAATGCTTGTACTACTTCCTAACACAGTTTTCGCCGCGCATGATCCTTACGCGAGCCGTGGTTTGCCGACAAACATGCGTGGCAATTTTTTTTGTACGGAGTTGAAAATATTTTGATTCGCGTTATAAATGTTTCTGATAGTAAAATTTTCACAGAGTAGCGAGCGATGGTCACAATATACGCCAGGCCTCTACATTTTGAGAAAAATCAAAACAGGTGTTTCAAAATTAGACCCAAAACTCGTCTCACAGATCTTCGTAACATTTTCATGTATATGCAAATTGATACTGGCATACTGTTGTATATGGGTATATTAAATGATGTGCACGGATTTCATTGAACCCATCAGGAATAGTGTAGCTCTCGTAGTTTTGTTATAAATTGAAATCACAGTTGACAAATTGTAATTTTCTTCAAAAACTATATTCTCAAAAGCTGAGGGTGACGAAAAAAGCCGAATTTAAATTTGTTTTTAGCTAGTCGAGACCAATATGCATCGCGTAGTTCCTATTACCGCGTAGGTATTATGTGGAACAGTATAATCTGGCGCTGCACTGCCCCACGGAGTAGACAGTGATTTCGGGCACTGCCCCACGGAGCCGATATTGAACTCTGTCACCGGCGTCAACGCGGTAACGCACGCAAGAGAATACAATATCAGACGATGATATAACCCAAAAGCCATTATGTCTGATACGATACCGCGAATAGTACAATTCAGTGCGAGAATACATTAATAAATCAGAGAAACGGCGGTTATGACAGCCAACGACCGCCTCCGTCTAGCCAGTAACAAAGCTATTTAATTTTTCAACTTATTTTCCATTGTACATTTAAGCACATTGTTTTCCTTTCTTGGTTATTTTGCCAGCATGCTTGTAATTCCGCTGCCCAACATATTTTGAAATTTTCGGTTATCCCATAAAATTCCACCACTGTGATCGTGCAAACTTTATACTCACGAAAAATATAATCGTTTCTAATGACATATATTGAATTGCTTGGTGTTGCAATTACAAATTCTATTCCTTGAGAAGAACCGTTCTAAGATTGTAAAATCCACATAATAACAAAGAATATTTGAACAACTTTTATTATAAAAATAATAATAATTTCACGAGTGTCTAATGATAAACACAAAAATCCGAATCATTTACTCAACCTCTAAATTTCACCTAATATTATCTAGTTTAAAGGAACACATTTTAAACCTCTTGATACGAAAGGAACTTCCAAAGGGAACAGTAGAGTAATTAATAACAAATAATTCTAACATCGGTCACTTCTACTTGATAACAGATTTCCTCCTATTAATAATATCGCGTAAAGGCTTATATTTTTATCGCCTATGTTTAGTTTAATATTATACCCTGTTTGTCTAATTCTTCATAATCTCGGAAGGATCGATTTGCCAAGTCATACATGGCGGAAACTTAGCCGGAGTAAACTGATTGCTCATCCGGAGGTTATCGAAGTTCGTTTAAACTGCAGCATGATCTGTAATCCATTTCGGGGAAGTTTTTAATGAATAACTCTTCCAAATTATAAGATATCAGTGGCAAATAATCAAATAGAAATGGCGGACACACTGTGAAGTATAAAGTAGAATTTGGTGATTATGATTATGCCTGTTGGAATCATATTCATTTGTGACCAGCTGACCCTCAAGCAACGTTACGCGAAACGGGTTATCCAAGCAGCCAGAATTAATTAAAATAACAAATTGCATAGCACTTCAATGCATCTAGCCAAATTACCATGAAATACGTTTCCAGCGATAAATCCTAGCTATGTGTACATTCAAACCTTCCCATAGCAAGTAACACTGTAGGACATGAAGGAAAAGGATGAAGAAAATTTGCAAGAATTTCAAGGGAGAGGTCGCCGGTGGAATCAATAACGAGAGGAAGATCGTACTGATGCTTCCGACATCGAATTTGTAACCAATTTCGTATTCCTGCCGGTCGAAATGTCTCATCCGTTTCTTGGTTTTCCGTCTCGGACAGACGCCAAGTGCATTCAAACCAAATCCGCGAAGCCGTGTATCTTCGTTCTCTCTCGCTTTCGCCGTTAGAACGTGGAAATGCTGGCAGCATCACGCCACCAATACTATGCATTGCCGTCATGAAAACCGGAAACGCGCATTACATACTTCCGCTGCGCTCCAGTAAGCGACTATCGTTACAAGGAGACGCGGAGGAATTAGAATTGGACCGTGGAACGAGTTTCATTGACCGTGTACAGAGTCAACCCTCTGCCCTCGGCGGTTCAATCATTGCGGTAAAATAGCGACTCCAATCTTTCCCGCCGAAATGTCTGCGAAATATCTTAAAGCGCTGAACGAGAAATCGTGTACAAATTAGCGCGTGGAATTATTTTGTTCCGACAATCTACGCATCGTCACTTGAAACTTAAAGCAAATCCTATTACATATTAAATGACCTACGTATGAGAAAAGGAATGAAGGATTTGGAAAAATATAGAAAAATTAATTTAATATATGGTGAATGCAATATCACTCAACCATGTCACCATAGCAATGATAGGGGAATTTCAATTTAAACGTTTGGAAATGGTCTTGGATTTGAAATTTGACATGTTTAATGTTCGAATTAATGTTAATTATTACAGTACTGTCTTAACTCCTTGCACCGTGATTTCTCTCCGGGAAACTGAGCGTACTGGTATTATTTAATTTTAATTGGCAACTTACATATATATTATATTCAAAACAAATGACAATTTTTATGACATATTCCAATTTCGTGCGCGTTAAAATACGCCCCATTTATTTTCATTCTGATGCGAGTGCAACTGATATTTATGTGGTTCAGCATGAGAAGGTCACGACGATATAGGCTCGTTATCGTAGTGCAAGCGGTTAACGCAATACCCAGCATATCGTTTGCATACTTTCTTGAGCCTTGCTTTCGCATCCCTGCATTGAATTTGTATTTGGACTATTTTACTGTAGAAAGCAGAGACGGTTTCTTGCTGAAAATTTGTAACAAGGGGAACAGTGGTAGTTTCAATCAACAAAATGTCTTCTTCACATTACGTTCAAATTACGGTGTGTAAAATATCTAAAGTAATACCGCGAAAGTTCGTGGGCAATTTTTAATTCCCAAGTGAAGAAGAGTACATCAGCGGAATGTTACTAACTAAAAAAGTTATATGGTAGAACATACATAGGATCCAGTTCCATTATGGTTTTTGTAGCAATAACAAGCAGGATCTGAGTTGAATAAAGTAATTCATTCGGAAAGAAAGCACCTAGCAATAGGAAGTCGTATATAAAATTTCATGGGGTTTCTGCAAACTAAATGCTTCAGTGGTCCAGTCTTCCCCAACTTGGAGCACAGAAAGTAATTTGTCAGGTAAAACAGAAACCACAAGGTTTTCGAAATCTTTTAACCGAAGACCTGCCTCCGGTTCCCACAGCAAAAATATCCGAGTGAAAATTCAATCCAAGGTCGTACGGGTGCGGCTTCGCCATCTATATGGAGCCCTAAAATATCTTTCTACAAAGTTAAAACTGATCAAAAGGCGAAAGTAGCATAAATCACCTTTAGCACTTGGTTGCAAGCAATGAAGAGTCATTAAATGGGGAAACAAGTTACCAGATATTCAGTTATCTCTATGAAAATACATTCGATGCAAGTACCGTGTCTAAGATGTCGGAATATAATGTCTTCGCGGTAGAACGCATAGCGACCGCAAACGAAAGGGTAATTATCCAATGAAGAGCGGCGGGTTTAATGAATAAGACGCGAAACGGCTGCAAGAAATATGTCATGCTCCATAAGAGCAGAAATTTTAATAATTTCACCCAATTAAATTTGCACGCATGTGATCAGCATGGTTTCCGTCACGCATGTTCCCTCCACGAAAGAGCGGCGCTAGCCGTTAAATAATGTGCATTCCGTCGCCTACTTCCTTCGATTTTCAAAAGAAACGGCGAGTGTATTATTAATTCGTATCACTGTGCGAAGTACGCGCGAATAGACACGTGATTGGAAGGAGCGTGAGTGACTGGAATACGTTAGACAGCTGCAAATGAATACGTTCGCACCTGGCTCGACGGAATGATTAATTAGAGATTTCTGCTGCAACGCTTATTTCCATGAATATACATGTCCATCCTGTTTCGTCGATATTGAAAGCTCCTCATCCTAAATTTCCGATTATAGAGGCAGTTTCTGGGGAAATAATATTATTATGATTATTATTAACTACGATAGTTGGAGTAGCAATAATCTTACGCGTCTGAAAATAATTGGAACGAACAATGCCAGTAATTGATTCTGGAATTGTTAATTTAGAGTTTTATTCTTGCGGAATGATGTATTAATATTGTTCATGTATACTGTATTTAGGTGAAGTTTCACGTAGGATTGCAATAATATATTGTATATAATATAATATACGATATTTTTCTGGGCTATAAACTATCATTACTGGTTTCTTAATGTCACACTTTAATAAAAGCTTGAAAAATTACACTGCATTATAAGAAACTTAAAAGAAAAATGGGAAGATTAGAAATTTTTATGATAATGCTGTATTAATTAGGTAAAGAATATCTAATGAAAAGAATGTCGCAATTAAATGTACTTCAATTAAACCTCTATTGCAAAAGAAGTTATAACAAAAAATGGGAAGATGAAACCAAGAAGTTAATTATTTATAACCTCAAATACATTCTACAAACATTATCGATGCCTATAAGATATAAAATTTAGAGGTTCTTCCAAATCAAGTGTACCATTTCAATTTCCATCTTTTTCTTCCTCGATAATTTACTTTCCCACTTACTTCTACCTAACCATAGATGAAAGTATACAAATATATATTCTCCCATTCCTTATACCTACACGAATGGACAATATTACCATTTAATACTAATCCTACAATGGATTAAATATCTATACTCGAACATTTAATTCAAAATTGCATATTAACATAATATCAGGATTTTTCTTCATATACCCTAGTGTGATCAATCTTCCACTATTTCCATTAAGTTCATTTTTCCAAAATTTTCACTGGCTAGTCACTATAACATTCATGGCAAGTCTAGTACAACCTTTCCATTGTACGCGACACCTAGTTTCCTATTCAAATCCAAGGACCTCTCACATCACTTCATAAACATAATTACAAAAAAACACCCTCTGCTTGCAATTGAAAGTTTATTTCCCCCCACTCCTTGTGCATACACCAGCGACAAAATCTCTGCACTTTAACGTGCAGTTAAAGGAGTTCTCCGCGGCGCAGGAGGAATAAAAATATCTCCCCTTTAATACGGCCGAATAAAGTTAACTTCCACGTGCCATGTTACTCCGCAGGTAAGCTTTCAGTGGACGGCAACGTCGATTTCTTAGCTGGAACATAGATCGAGGAACGCGTACAATCGATGAATTTAGAACTGAGAAATAGAAGTAGAATACCAAGTGGTAGGAAAGGAATTCTTTTTTTCACGGGGAAATATGGAATCGATACTTATAATGATGAAATTGTCATATTAGGGTGGCTAGAACGGGTTTTGAGAATTTAAGAGTTTGCAAAACGACAAGAACAGAATAACACCAGCACAAAACTTAAAAAACTATTTTAACTAAGAAAGAGGACTCCATTACAACGGAACGAAGACATACAGAGACGCAGTCTAACTTTCAATCGACTTCTGGGTATTCCGTTTTGGTCGTCAACTGCCACGCTTTTATGCTTTTCCTAATACACGCTTCACTTCCCCGTAGGGAGCACGCAAGGTAATTTTGTTACCCTAAATAGCTTTTCCTTTTGCTTCTAGGGAATACTGATCGGTTTATGAGTTGTTTGTGTTGGTAATGGCCGATTCGTGACTTATTTCTGAAATGGTGTCCTACCCTATGCTGTATATGGCTGATTCAATATTCGTTATTACTCAACAATAAGGATAAGGAATAATGCCCTCTAATTGGGAAAAATTGATAAACGGGAATAATCTACAAATTTATAATTGAGAAGTTCAAATGGAATACCAGGAGGAATGAAAGAAATTCATTTCCTCTGGGATAAATTTTGAATTAATTCTTTAATATTGAAATTATCATGCAATATACGACTGACTTAAAATTCGTCATTATTCAACATTAGCGATAAGGTATATTGTCACGAATCGGAAAGGGATCGTCTTTTATGTGAAAAATTGGGAACCAAAAATTATCGACGCATATAGAACTGAGATGTAGAAAATGAATACAGGCGGAAGAGAAAATATTTTGAATTATTCTTCTCAATATTGAAATTACTGTGCTAAATGACTATTCCAGTATTCGTTATTATTCAACATTAAGGATAAAGAAGGTTGTTGTAAATAATATAGAACGATGCCTACCGAAGGTATTTCTTTTGTAGGAAAACAATGTAACAATAACAATATCTTATTATAAGTATTTATATTATATACTAATTCACTTGTCTCTTAATTTTTAAACAATTGCGCTATCAATTAATATTCATAGATACCTTTGACTCATATTTTGAAGACACAGTTCTAATTCATAATTCAATTCCTCAACGGATAATGGCCATTGAATACAATTACAAAATACGTCTCTATTTCTTGCAAAAAATTTGCATGAATCGTGTGTATTTTCAGTCAAATTTTTCAATACATCTGCTTCCGCTCTACACAATAGTATATTATTCTTCCCTCTCCACTCAATTCCAAAAATTAATTTCAAGAGCTCAGAAATTACTGTCTTCCTCGCGAAAAGATGGTCCAATTGCTTCCAGAATGAAGTTGTAATTTATGTACTTTACAAAAGAAACAGCAATTCCTGTAACGATGCTTCAATGAAACATATCCTCGATCGATACACCATTTAAAAATAAATTTCTAAAATCAAAAAATAATGACTTTAATTTTTACTAAGAAACTTTTGTCGGTTTATACGGATCGACTTTTCGCCTTGACATTGCACAAGGAGTTGGTGACAAGGAAATGGTATCGCGCAAAACAGTAGAGTTTGGGAATTGCTGGAAGTCAGTGCACGTTCACCTTTAGTGCAGCGTTTGGCAGGTCTTGTTTCTATGTTGGTGCTTAGAGTTTCTTGGAAGACACTTCACGAAGAGGAAGCTGAGGCGAAGAATCAGCGTGTGTTTTGCATTATAAATTCGACGCAAAAGATACGCCTGCGTATGGTTTATTATTCACCGAATTCCCTATGCTTGGCGAATAAAATGTACTAATAACACATAATCTCCTAACGATTTATTTCCCCTCGTTTATGTCGTAAATTTCCTTTATTCCTTTCATGACTTATTCCCTTGAATAATTCACTCATTTAAGTCTGACTTAATTATTTACATCCTACTAAAATTCATTTTCATAAATTATTTGGCATTTAAGACACTGCTACCTGTTCAAGCAAAACTAAGCAATTTATAATTGATATTTATTAACATCTACGTTCGTAATATTAAAAATTTAATCTCAAATTCAAATTTTATTCGAACAGTATGAATTGAGAATTTTGAAACGTGTACTAAACTGAAGGGGAGAAATGAAAACTGAGTATGAGAATTGAAATGGAATTTAAACGCTGATTTTTAACGGCGCTTTGTACCGGAATACGAGTTACAGGTTTTTCGATTACTACCATATTCATTCTGTTATAGAGTTAGTTAGAATGTTATAGATACGTAGAATTACACGCGAAATGAGAGAGATATGCATCTGTGTAACGTGTAAAAAATTAATGAAGGGGAATGAAAGCATGTTGAAGTATGTGGTATATTAAGGAATATTTTCGTGATTTTTTTAATCAATCGAACAAAGAAAAGCGACTCATATTCTAGTTTCGCCGATAGTTCTACATCATTATTCTAGAAATATAGTGATCACTATGGAGGACGTCCACTTTGATCATTGTAGGTTGAATTTATAGAGGGTAATTAATCTCCGACAAATATGATAATGAGATAGTTATATGGGAAGTTAAAATGGGATATCTTGTCATTTGCAGATCCTGTAGTAAGAAATTCCAATGAGCATTTAAGACATAGAGGTGAAAGGAAAAAATGTATAATTTGAGCAATTAGGTACTAACGAATTCTCCTAAGTTATTGCGTACACTATCAGTAATACTAATATGCATGATACCTTTAGGTCATAATATATTTCATACATATTTCAATTTTACATATATATCGATGAAATTTTGAAAGAAAGTTGAAAGGAAAATTGAATTATTTTAAAAAAAGATGGTTGGGTGTGCTCCAATTTAATGATACCGTCGAATACTTATTTATCTATTCCTCTGATTAAAACTGTTGTGATACATGATGCATAGAACTAATAACAGGTTTAGTGAAAAATATTTAAAGAAGTAAGACATATAATGCAGGCTTAAATGTCATGTGTGAAAATTAAGAATGGGGACAATTTTTCCAGTAAAAATATTGATTTTGCCTAAAGGTTTATAATTAACAACGCCCATATGTACCAGAGCCAAGATTAATTACCAGAGTGAGCAGTTACATTATATTGAAACAAGAGAATCCAAACAAGACGTTATTGGCGGGTAGGTCGAGTACTAAAAATTCACTTCCTCTTTTTGGAGCAATTTCGATTTTTCAATAACTTCAGAATACTTTCAACTGAATGAGAATTAATTGTATTAACTAATATTACGTAAAGGCATAATTGATAATGCAGAAAATATATCAGAACTCCATTTGGTAAATTAATATTTTATTCCGATCTCTATTATTTTTATTACTCCAGTTTCTTACTTAGTAAGCAATCTTTAATGAAATTGTTTGCTTGTTAAAATTAAACAATTCGTATCCTTTCGAGAGAAATTTTATTATCATCTGTTATTACTAACCGTATTACTAATTAATTCAATGAAAACTTATTCCATTTGGAGAATCCCGTTGCTTACTGTTGATACCAGAGGATGGAATATTCAGACATTTATTTTACTAAACATTTTTGTTACCTTAACCTTAGGTTAATTTTGCCATTATTATAACTCCTGTCGCTGCTGTACATCTATATAGATATTCATCAACAACTCTAAGAATTATATTTAATCTAATGCCAACAATGTACTAATGCACTGATTTATTTATCGCGCACTCAAGAACGAAAATTGACTATAATATAACACAGTAATCAGGGAATCAACATATTACAGGTGAGCTTGGTATAATACCACTGTTGTACGTCTACGAATTATCACGTGATGTAAAAAAGTTCGATTTCAAATCTGATGAAAGCATTTCATACTGGATATTATTCACGATATAGGAAATGATGTTTCATTATAGGAAAATATTGTAAGCCATTTTTTCGTAGAAAAAGCAATTATAACTTTAATATATCAGGTATTAATTTCACGTCCTTACATTTAATTTAGAATTACAGTATGTGATTTTTTCTTATCAAATGCGTAGGAAATTGGTAATTAAAAGCAATTTCATACACTTCATTTAGATTATAATTCTATTTTTTAAGAAATTGACGTCTATGCACCCAATAAGACTTTTCTACCTTCATTTGTTTTCATTTTTGTCTATTACTGTACAAGACAATAGTGAGGTATTAGAATATTAGAATAGAAATTATATTGCACTAAAATATTTGAATATTCTCAGTCAAGCAATAAGAGATGTCAAATGTAGAAAAATAGAGGAAATTGATATTTCTTAGTCTAGTGTTTAGTCCAGCAAGATATTCTTAACAGAAGGTACTAAAAATACGAATCTGAAAAATCGGATAATAGAGGTTTACATTAAAATTATAGCACTCATGGAACTAGTAAAACGTCACAGATATGCCAGCTGTTTTGAAAGCTTCGTATCTTTGAAACCAACAGATAATTAAGAAAGATTCACATTACCATATAATATTAAAATAAAAGTGATCGAAATACGCAGTTGTTTACACCTTAAATCAGAGCTTAACATTCCTTTATATAATTTCCTTTATGTCAAATTTATATCCTGAATTCGTATTATATAGAATAAAATCTAACGTTAAAGCTACCATACCCTTTAAAACAACGAATTCCTGTTTTCCTGTTTTCATAATTATTTAAAACGCAGTATTTTTGGAACAAAATTGTTATTGATATTTATTATTAAAGTAAGAGAAGTATTATCTATACTGACCTATTTCCATTGAATTGCTTGATATAATATGTATACTATATTTAGACGTACGTTGTTTATCGGAAGCTCTAATATGAAACAACAAACACTCGTACAAATTTACCTATATCAATTTTTTGTCTCGAATCCACTGATGAAGCACACTCATCCGAGAATATCTAACAAAGCTGAAAAAACGCGGGGCACAATTGCATCGATAGAAGAATCCCAACCACTTCCATCACTTTCTTAGTAGAGGAAACAATTACTAGGCGCGAGCTACTCATATTTAGTGGATAACAGCGGAATAACTGTAAAACCGGAACAAAGCCGAAACATCAAATCACATATAAGGATTTGTATTTGGATCTCTGACCTTTGAAAAGTCCGTTACTCGAAAATGAGAAGAGGGGTAAAAAGCACATCTTATTCCACATTTTATTCCACAAAATCGTTTTACCTGTCCACGTGGGTTCGACCGTTGCGCTCAGATATCTCCACCATGGCACCCCGCGATGCATATACGTTTACCATCCTTCGCTCAACTATGACCAAGTTAGAGTGGCACCGTTTCCTCGGTTCAGTGTGACGCTGGAAAAACCGAAATATCGATAATCTTTATCGTCTCCCATTAGCTGTAACCGAACCATAAATCTACATAGAGGATCCTGTCGGCGAAACGATTCAAACGAATTTATTGTGTGACGATACTTCGGCAGATACATAGTAACTGAAGGATAAGACTCAGCAAGATACACCGAAAAATTTTTTGGAAAACAGGTAACAACGCAGACGTGAATCTTGCAGTTACAATAATGGAAATATCTATTAACCATTTTTACTTTGAAAGCATTTTTTTGCGATTAGCAGCGAATGCAATCAGATGTCAGCACTGCAAGGTACCTTTGAAACAAGGTCTTTGTTCCGAAAAAAAGGATTAAAGGCATTTGCGAGCTTCCTTGAAGTGCTGCCTTGTTCAGAGTTTTCATTGTTACTGGCTGCCGAAGATAAAAATAAATAATAAATTGCAGATCAATTAAAATCGTCTAGAGGTACAAGTGGTGTGCAGCGGGTTGATAAATTTTTCTTGATAGTGACTTGTGAAGAATAATATTAAGTTAGACTATAGCACTAAAAATACTTATAGCATTGTGTAAACATTATGTAAAGAAGGGAATATAACAGGAAAATTGTAATGGGCGAGTGAATACTTCATTTCAAAGATGTAGGAAAAATTTTGTGTGAGTGATTAAATAATAGGGAATATGTAAACAAGTGCAATATGTGTGGATTTATTGTGCCTCCACTTTCGCTCATATTTCTGAAATGAGACATTTCCGATCTTTAAATGTTTCTAATTATATACGTTTTCTGTAAATTACATTAAAAGATATAAAATTAGGTATTTACACATTCTAAGATTTGTTTTTTAGATTATTCTGTATATAATCTCTCGAATTAGAGAAATGACTACACTCTCCTTCGCATGATTTTTCATCCGATAGTACCGGATCACCCAAATTTCACGTGAATTTTTACAATAATTTGCGATTTGCGGAATCTACGACTTCTTATTCACACATTTCGTAAACGTGTGCCATCTTCTTCATTAATACCATAGTCAAATCCAATTTTATTTCTCCTTTGCACGAAGAAAATTTTTCTTTGATTCACAATTATGAGCTCGTATCATAGCGAAACGCTGTCCGAGTCTCAAAATTTTGTTTGAGGAAGGAAGGAAATTATATATAGACGCTCTCTCGTCTTTCATCTTCCAAAGGAAGGAAACCAAGTAACGGACTGCAGACTACTTATCTCTGTATAGCGACGCCTGTAGAGTGCTGAGATTCAGAGTCCCACTTGATTTGTATTGTATTTATCAAAGTCCAGAACCGTTTCGTCGTACCAGGCTGGACGTACTAGTTATTATCCAGGCTTAAGGCGAGGAATCCAGAATGCGCGCTTCTGAAAAAGACGTGAACGCATACTAGCAAGTTCGTTCGAAGTCGTGATGCACAATCTGAGATGAGATAAGGCTTATTAGACACGAACGTTTAACAACCAACGGTACGTTTTTCCTTCTCGTTTCCCGATCTCGTTCCGGCAAGGTCGTACCGCGACACTGTCCCGATTATGCCTGCGCAAGAAGAATCGATCCTCTTTGTCATGACTTATTGCGACGTTTTGGCTAAGTAGATGGTAGACGTGTTAAATAAAGAGGATATATTACGAAATCCGAACTGGATAAACGATGAAGAACCATTTGAGAATGTACACAATAATGTATTATGGAAGAGCATCTATGGGGGAAATGGATGAGGAATTTTTCTGCGAAACTTTGTGAAGCTGAGGGGAGACGAGATTTTCAATGGAGAACACTAAGGGACGCGTATTGAATAGTGTGATCGGTGTCTAGGATGAGAGGCTTTGTTAAATGAAGTGAAGCAGGAGGATGATAGATTGACCTTTGGCTACGTTTAATATTAGAGTACGGACGTATATTTATATATAGACATTTCGTGTAATCAGGTTAATTTATTTTAATCGAATGAGATAGGGAGTGGATTATGAACAGAATGGGTAATTGGTACGAAACCTTAGTGTGTGGTTATAAATGCTTTTTAAAGGTAAAAGTGATAAGCATGATATAGTGACAGAAAATACTTGTCTTTGAACATTTCATTACTTCCAAGTAATAATAACTGTGACAATTTCATAGAAGATAAACACTTAAACTAACTAAAAGGAAGTAGGATTTGCTACTTAATTATTGAACAGTTAATTAAATTTGTAGTCAAGGAATATAAGAGTTATTAAGTTAACTGTTAATAACAAATTGTCCAGAGCACGAAGATGTAATAAAAATAGAAAGCACGAGAATAAGTTACATGGTTTAATTATTAATTTTTCGTATCAGTGGCTAAATGAATTTTATATGGGAGTATACAGCTTTAGGTAACACTGCTCAATAAATTAATACTTTGTTTAAAGTTGTAGTAACCATTTGGTAATTCATTTAATGTTTACTTTCCCAAAGATGAATGCGTAATCCAAATTCATCTACCGCCCTCAGATTTTAAAAAAATGTTCGTTTATTCAAAAATGAATTGAAAGAACGTTAGGTGTTTCATTCCTGTCATACAAGACAGATGAGAGTATCCCGATTTAGTCAATATCTCTAATTAAAATTATTTTTGCTTGTGAAAAATCATAACTGGCTATGAGAGTATAAATATAACTCCCCGAGCGTACTTCCTACGAATATTCTGAGGTATATACAAAATGTTTATTACTAGATACGCATATGCTTCACAGCCGTGTATTCTGCAGGTTTTTCTGAAGAAGAAACCACCCAGAAATAATATTAGGACGATGTTCAGTATTGACAGAACTGTAAATTATAGATCCACAAACAGAAAAACGAGCGCATAAAAATTAACACCGGTAATTTTGCACAACGATGCGTACAATAGGATCCCTTAATTTTAAAATACTGTTAATAGTATTATTAATTTTGCATAAATTGTTGAACTTCTCGTTAACGTCCCATTGACATTGTTAATAACAAATTATCAGTATTATACATTTGCAATAAGTAGAAAACGTTCCGAAATCATCGACTATTGTAGAGAAGAAGCAATTATTATGGAAACCGACAAAATTCGAGAAGCCTCTGCAGATTTCTGCAACCGATTGTGGGTCATATAAAAACAGCACCGCGCGACTGCTCAGGTCATCGGAAAGTACACTTCGGGGTCTGCACCGGGCGATTCAGGAACTTCACCAGCGGGATCTGGGCCACCTTCTAGAGAGACAGCGCTGGGCAGCAGACATTAGCTGGTGGGCTTTGTCAAATCAATTCTAATGCCGTCTTTTCTTCGGACTTGCTTTCTCGTCTCTATACAAATAATACATTGTTGTCTTTAATGTCTCACCTTTCCCCTTACTTATCAATTCTTTTCCAGGAATAACCTACATATTTCGTTTATATGTGTATCTGGTTAGTGTGGTGGTGAAGTGGATGTGAGTTATGATCATTTTCAGGATCATCGGGCTATTCAATGGCCATTGTCCCCTCTACCTATGCATCACACCCCATCCTTTTCTTGCTTCAGAATCTCCTTCCTTATACTTCCGGATTTTTTTTCCATTGGAACGTTATCTCGAATTCGGTTTTATTTAATTGATACGCTGCTTCTGTCTCATAGATGGAGTGTCCTTCACATTTGGTTAATCTTTACTGTTTCTATTCACCTCGCTACTATTTTCATTCCTCCTTTCTTTTAACTTTCGTGTTCATATATACATTAACTTATTCTCTTTTCAGCTTTTCATGTTCCTCAAGATTCAATCCGGAAGACATAGTTGTACGACGAGTGATGCCTGCGTTTGGAAACAACATATTACAAGATAGAAGACATCGTTGGATGACGAGTGGTGCGTGCCTTTGGACACAACAAGATACAAGATTGAATATGATGTTGGACGGCGATGTATGTGTGCGTTTAGATCTAAGCAGCTACAAGTAGCTATAAGGTAGAATACTATGTTAAGGCAAATGTGCACGTTATCTGTACAAGTGTAAGCTACCCAAATTGGAGCGAATGTATCTATTCCTTATTCTTTCTCTCATACCCCCCTCGTTCACCAAATGAACATTATAGTTCTCCCGATAATCGCGAGAGTCCTTAAGTACCGACAGGCCTACGTGGCTTACTCCAGTGTACTCAATAATTCCATGCATCGTAAGTCATCGTCACGACTCATCTGCGACACACGTTCCTGCTACAGTCAATCTCGTCATGCATCTGTTTCCAGGGTGACCCTCGGGTCACGATATCTTCTGGAGTCAATGCGACTTTCCAGCAGCCCTGGCCGTACCCGACTATGCTATAAGACTGCTGTTGGCCTGGCATGTGTCTCCGGTCAGACCACTTGGGATGATGAAGTTCTATCCCTCGGGGCGGGAGCTGGTAATGTCTGCCCGGCTTGCAAGGCCTCACTTGACCCTCGTTGCGGCTCTGGGAGTTTCATTGATTCGGGGTCAATCCTGGTTCACTTGTAAGTCATGGCGAGATCGGCCTGAGGTGGAATAGGTCCGATTGTGTGGCTGCCGAACCTTTAGTTGTCTTGTGCACGAGCGTACCCCGCGTATGCTAGACGATCTCCTGAATAATCACGAAAACGTTCGCGCGCGTCGCGTTTAGAGCTTAGTCCTTCTTTGCCCGCGTCCTTCGTATTTGATTCCCCAAATATTTGGGAACATATATAAATTAGGGTATGCTGAAATACAGTACATTAGCGTAGCGCTAGTAATGCATAAATTTTAGTATAACGATTTGAAAACCTTTTTGTAAGACGCGAAATATAATAAAGTGTCAGTAGCTTGACGTTAACTTCTATCGCTCCAAGTTAGATTAGACATATTTGAAACAGATATTGCCAACAGGTTGCGACACTGAGGAGAACGACGTGTCGCTATGCGTAGCCACCTCGACGTGGAGATTTCTGGTAATTAGTAATGTTTTCCAGAAAGCAATTTTTGGGAAACGATGCCAAGATATGAGCTACTTATAAAATTCACGATATTTCATATATTTTGAAAATTTTTAGTGTTCTTTTTGAGCTTCAATTATTCTAATTAAATGATTATTACAGTTTTTCCAATGAAATGAAATGTAAGTTATGAGATTAAATTTGGTATATGTTTCACAACTATTGGTTTATCTACAGGACGTCAAGGCTACGAGACATTACTGTAACAAGCATTCGGAGATTGTTTTAGTGCGCATTTTATCGTATATTACCAGTAAAATACGAAGATACATATCGACTCGAATTTTGAAAGGAACTTCAGTTAATGAAATGATAATTTAGGGTCCATGGAACTTGGTTAACTTTTTACGCGACAGGGTACCAAGATCTTAAGTTAATAATATTATTATTAATTTAGTATTATTAACAGTGCTATTAGAACCAAGTCCCCGATTAATTACATACGGTATTGAATTTTCAGCCACATATAATAATTACTGACCTAATATAATCTGTATCCTTGGAACTTTCAGTCTACGCAGCAATGAAAGTGTTGGCACAAAGGAGTCAAAAGCGCGTTTCCGTGACTCCAGGCGAAAGGGGATTTATCAAGCACATTTCCGTAATAATTAATCTTCGTGAGCTGTGAGTGATGCAATCCTTGACGTTGCACGCGAGTGACGTAATTACGACTATCTCAGAGGGACGATTCACACTACAATTTATGTCGGTGCTTCGCTCTTCTGCTTCAATGATCGAGAATGCCATTCGATCACGTTTCACTTCGTTAAAGCAATTGCGGCAGGGTGGATTATTTAATGATTAATAACTCGAATTGCCGACGCTTGTAATGGTTGGAGTTCGAGTAACAATCCCTTCACTAAAATTAGGAGCCAGGATCAACGTATTTTAATTACACCTTTTATATATAGATTTAGATTTCAATATTCGATTTTAATTATTGACCGGATTTAACTACTGCATTCCTTCTTTAACAATCTTGTTTAAATTTTGGAAATTATTTTCATCTACTTTGTTACTTTTCTTCACTTTCTAGCCTATGCAGTTTGATCAGCATAGATATTCAATGGCACAAACTTCCATGATACCTTTCCGCGAGCCTGTATTATACATTAGAGTTGCTCTCACACAAGTGTGGCCCAACTACGTGCTACTTAGTGCTACCCGAATTAGCAACTTACACAGTGAACGTGTTAAGCAGATTTGAACAGCCATCTTATCATCTTTGATGCATATTTTCAAATGAATCAGCTAACACAGAATTTACCATAATTCTCAATTCTTGTCGAACTTTATATATCACGGTAAAGGAATCTCTGCATTCAACGCATGTTCCTAAATTAAATACTCAATATGCATCATGAAACATTAACTGATTCTTCGCTCAATCGTAGAAAATTAATATTTCTATGAATGTACATTTATAAATTAGTTACCTAATATAATTCATCAAAAACACTCGTTCAAATGCTCTACGGACTCCAAAACTAATTGACAAATTATAAGACCAACAAAACACATATTGTAAATGAAACTACCAATGGGGACGAAAAGCTTTGTTTTAGCTATGCTATCTTCGCAATTGCCGACAGTATGCAGTTGCTAACGGAAAAATTATCGTAGCGTCGCACATTTTCCAGCATGCAGAGGTGGTTTTACGAAGGTTACCGAGGGAACGAGGATCGAATGTTCAAAGCCCAGGTTAGTAGGGAAACCTTGGGTGACGCGTCGGACACTTAGTATGATCTTATATGGGCATGTTAAACCTTAGCACTGAACGATTTCTTTCCACAGAATAGTTGAATTTCAAAGATTCTCTACTAAAAAAATAACGATAAATTCTTCAGCAGTAAATAAAGAATTGTATAGTAATAGAACTGCAGAATTATTTGATTTCGATACCTTCTACACTATTACATTACGTGAAGTTAGATATGTTAATTAATATCGATTTTCCAAATTTTATGAAATGGTGATTGAGTGTCACCGCTCGAGTGCAAAGGGTTAATATATAGTTGGAGAGTTGTTGCTGAATCGAGTTGTAAAGCAAAGCGTAGAAGTCGAACCGGGATGTTATAACGTATTACTGCATTGCGCGTTACAGTAAGCCGAGAAATAATTTGTAATTTTATTGTCACCTCCACATATTTATTGTTGTTAGCAATAAATATTACCACCACCCAATCCCTAGAATAATATCGATATTTATTCGATAACTATCGATTTTGAAGCACATCAGTCGGCTTTTGATAAAATTTCGAAGCGCAATATTCATAAATATTTCAAGTTCCAGATAATTTAGCTGTGATTAATCGAAATCAAATAGGTCTACGTGTTACTTACCATCCGATTTCTTACTCCTGCTCAGAAAAATATCGTCAGATTTGTAATAGAAGATTTTCGAACTGATATCATTCTATGGCCAAAAAATCGTCGAGTGCAATGGGTTAGTTGTTACCAATAACGTATACGATATTCAGGTGCCCATTACGAGTCGATAGTGCAAATGATAAGAATGTACATTAATCAGTTAACCATTTCAAATTTCTAAGCAAAAATATAAATTCCATATTCTTATCATCCCTTATGCCACCCGTGCCACTCACAGATTACATTCACATACTCTCAGTCAAATTGTTCTTCACATATTTCCAGAAACATCAACTAATTTCTAACTCTTGTCCTCTTCCCGACAAATTTTTGGAAAACTTGTAACTATCTTCGTTGGAAGTTCGAAGATAAAGGAACCAAGAAAAGTAGATCTTAGAACACAGCAGCTAGAATGTGAGGGAAAGTAGGGATTGAGAAGTGACTCCACCACGAATGTGGAGTAAAGGCGAAAATATGTTTGGAAAGCAAGAGATGACCAAGATCCATGATTACGAAGCTTCACAACTTCTGCAATGATGTACTCTAAAACGGTTTGACTGATGTGCATCCACCAGTTGCTGGCTATAGCGTCTCAGGATTACCTATCTGAAATATTTCCATCCACTACACATGTCTCACCAAGCTTCATACAATTCTTAACTTCCACGAGAGTGCCACGGTCTTATGGCTCTCCCTAAATTCCTCAGAGAACAAAACGATTACCGTTTCATCTTCCAACTTTCCATGCAAAATTTCACCTTCCCCCTCTCTCTCGGCATACGCGCCGATATATTTAGGTTCGTGACGACGTCCGCCATGCCGGCTCGGAACGATCCTGAGAATGATTGGAACGTGGATGATGCGAAACACACTACCTGGTGTGTCGTCCCCCACTCGAGACATGGCGTCAGCCAAAATAAACAGAATATAACGGGTATAAATAAAGCTTTCACTCTCTCTACGCAGCGACCACACCCTGGATCCCCTTTCTCTCTTCCTTTTACCCCTCTTCTGCTCCGTGCATTTCTTCCCAGCAGAATTAATGTAGCCAGATATGTCAGATGTCTCTTGATCGTCGTGCTTCCTGTCGGAACTGCCTCTAAAAATGTCCACCATGTGCACCATTGACGAGAGTAATTAGACAGAGTGCAGGGAGAATTTGTTCGACCTCCGTGTCTCGGAGGGTAATCTCCGGGTACCAGTTTTGTATCCTTTGACTAGAATTTTGACGAGATCTTCGCTGACTGCAGTGGAGACTTATGATACAGGATTGCTTTTAATTTTGCCAAATTACGCGAAGCATTTGTTGGTAATCTTTGGGAGGAGATTATTTAAATGTTCGTCGTATTACTTTGGCAAGCGATGGAAAATTCTTGATGGCTGTTGGCTCAAAATTTTTGCTTCAATTCTTTAGAGAAATGATGGTGTTCACCGCTGAAATAATTATTGTAAGGAATCTTTTAAGCTTTAAAGCTATTATTTCTATTAGAAAAGATACGCATAGAGCAACTAATATTACGATACTTTGAATTCGTTTATTCGAGTATATTTGTGCGTGTTTGATTGCATGTTCTAAACGAATTCTTGCAAGACTTGCATATCGAGGACGTTATTTATCCGGAAGGATACTCGCTAGAAAGTTTTACACGCAATCTACATTTACGCGAGAATCGTATTACCTTCTGCGGAGATGAAGTTGGCTGCATTTGTTGGGTATTACTATGTACACGTTTGCCCTACGTTTATAGGATTATCTGCTTCTATTTAAGATTAGAGTGACTTCTCAGTATGCGGGAATTATGAAGATTTCTGCGAATCAATTTTGTAATGAATATAATTTCAACTTTAAACAAATTAATTCATTACTTCGAATCTACGCCCATTTCTTCTATCGCACTAGAAATCAGAATAATTATAAGATTTAATGCACGTTAGATATTTATGTATTTCGAGATTCGTTGGAATATTGTTAAGAGATTTTTAATCATCCCTAATGGTATTAAACGGACTAAGAGTTTTACTTTCAACATATATAAATTACTTTATTTGAAGCGAGTTTTTATTCGTAACGTAAAATTTGTTTCTCCCCTACCTAAGAGAAATAATTATCTACTTTTAGAAGTAGTCGCTTGTGATATCTTCACAGAATATCAGTTTATTGACTAATGGTATGAAGAATATGAATTGCAGATTGTGTCCTTCTTAATTACTACTAATCATGGCCAATTCATTCATCTAACACCAAATCGCTAGAAATAAACTTGATTTCTAGACCACTATTGTGAATTAACTAAAGAGGTCTTTGAACTAGAATTTACTCCAGCCTAACAAAAATATTAAGAATTATTATACCTACTATCATATAGTAAACGTGGCACTGCTCCAATTTATAATACGTAGAAAGCACGTAATAAAATATTATAAACACATAATATGCAATATTTCCATTTTTACACCACTTCTCATTTCATACCTCCTGTTACCAGAATAACATTCTGAACTTTATGTACAAGTGTATGCACTGTACTCACTATATTAATTCTACCCAACTTCCTGTCTAAAAATACATAATCTAATCTAAATAATTTGTACTATACTAATTCCAGTACTATATCCAATTTCTTTTTCCTATAAAATATTCTCAAAATATCTACGTAAATGTCTATTTAAAAGGGAGGTAGAAATAATTTTGCACATTCTCATAATTACCAGTAGCACTCACATGCATTTCGTTACAAAATTGGCATTAACGCCTGCGTTATGAAATCCATGCCGAAGAAGATGCAAGGAGCAATCGATCCTTTCACGAGTATGGGTGCGAACGTCGTTTCTCGTGATTCTTTCTGACGATTCTCTGTCACGTGTGCCTGTTATAGTCATGTGGTTGCAAAGGGAAAAACACAGGCAGAAAGGGAGCACCGAAGAAATTGGGCGATGTTGCGGAAAAAGGAAGAGAAATATCACACACGCGCATACATACGCAGGGGAATCGAAATAATGAGCGCAATGCCTGGTGCATCCGCGGCCATAACACGTGATGTGCGTCGATAATATTTCATTAGCATCCGTCTTTCGTCCTCGACATCGATCCACCGTACACCGACTTTATTTCGTCCATCCCGCCCCTAACACATTGGCCAACTTACCACTGCACGAACTTCGGCACCGCGGTCGTTCCTTCGTACCAGAATTGCTCTCCATTCAATTTCCTGGCGTAATTCGTGTGTCAGAGGTCTGTCCTTCGAGTTTGTTGTTTCCAAAAATTTCGTCGTAGAATTTGAATACACGTGATGGTTGGCGACCGTTGATCGCAGATATTTGTTTGCCTTTGAAATTCGTTGCAGTAAAGACAGTTTCTGTTTTACTATTTACTCTTGTATATCTTGAAAGTAACTTTCCCTCTCAAATATTGCTTGATAATATAATAGTTGTAGAATGCGATGTGACATCAATCCATTTCGGAGCGAGGTTAAGGTGACAGGTATTTTGAATTAACGACTGAAATAAGGAGAAATGCTATATTCACAAATTATTGGTAATAGATTAAGGAGGTAGAGAGGTACACTTATGGTATACTAAAGCACTCAATAGAACTTCCTGTTAGTCGAATTTTATGAATGCATATAGTTTAGGTCGAATCCAATTAACACCTACGGAATAATTTGGATACTACTGGAATAATTTGTTGTAATGAAAGAAACAGGAAAAAAAATTAATCTAAGGTATTTAAGATATGACCACTTCCTCACGTTCATTTTTACATACTAAATTAAATAGTCCTCAATATTTTATACAAATCTACATACTACATTATACAATGCTAATACATGGTATCCACATCTCGTTGAAAAACACCTCAATTCTTGTCCATGCCGACTTATCCATTGGGAAATACCCAGAAATATCATTCCAAAGAATTGACTAAGTCTTCTCATTCCGCGAAAATATTTTTATTTCAAAATGGCAAATCCACTCCTTCCTGACCACTGTGTACATATAAATTGAAGTAAAATTAAATATCACTTACACGGGAAGATGCAAAGCAAACTTTGCCTTTATTCAATCCTATATCTTCATGTAAATATTCATTTCAGACACAACAAATGACTATGTTATTGGCACAAACCCAATAAAGGACGAAAGTAATGATAACTAAAGTTGAATAATACTTGCAATCTGTATCTACTCATAAACTTCCATCTCAAACGTGTATGCGTCACGATGGCGATGCAGAATGCAGCTCAAATCTTGTCTATTATGTACCAATTAATTTGCTGTATTGAGGAGTTGTGGATTTTGTAAGGACAAGGAAGATATAATCGAGCCACGAGGAGCAACGTATAATGGAACGACGATCGGTATTTGAAAAAGGGGCGGTGAAACTGGAGGCTAGAAGACAAGGCTGAAAGGAAGTTGCACTGATGAATGGAGAAAGATGCGTGCGTCCTCTGACTTTCTGTCCTTTCACTCCTTCCTACACTATTTTTCGTCGGATTATCAGGTTTGAGATTCACGCCTTCTAGTTCTCCACAACCGAATGCAATGATGAAATGTGCACTTGCTTAACAGTAGTTGAATGGGAAGCGTTTAGCTTGATAGGAGTGATGCAGGTAGCGATGTGTCCGAACGTTTGTAGTTTCTTGACAATTGAGGATGTGTAATGTATGTATTATGTAATAATACTTACAAGGTTTTGTAAATTAGCAGGTTAACCTAATTCGACAAACTAACCACTTCATGTTTACAAGCCGCAGGTGTGTAAAGTATTTATGACATATTTTGAGCTATACCACGCATATGCTACGTGAAACAAGCAAGTACAGTTTTGATATCTGGCGAAACACGTACTGTCGAATTTTGGAATTAATTTAATCACGAAGATGAAACAAATCTGCCAATCGGTCAATACTATACATATTATCAATTATATTATCCAATATTATCATTGTCTATATTCTAGACTAATGACGTCTATTATAGTTAGTAGTAACTTAACTGGGTCATTGTGCTCCTTTTGTTAACTGTATGTCTACTTTTCTTTATATAATAACATTAATACCCCTATCTACTACTAAAGAAATAATTTTAAAGCATTTTTCCTCGATCTCCGCATTAAATGAATTGTCATCAGCATTTTGACGAAGCTTTGTATCAGGTATCTTCCATTCCTCAAAAAACTTTACCATAAAATTGTATCCAGCCTGTTTCCATTCATTACTTCCTGTTGCGCGTAGTATCAGAAATCCATAGCTAGCCCAAAAATGAAATCTGCAGTGCCAAAGCTGTAATCACACGCTACAGGCGTATTCATATTCACGAACAGAAAAGGGAATTGTGTGATGCAGGTTTCGGTGTTTCTTCGGAAGGATCCATTGTATTTTTACTCACTGTTTCTGTTTTCGCCGTCCACAAACTTCATCTGAATTGGATGGCGCATCTGGAAGGAAATAGAGAACATCGATTATTCACGCCTGAAATTTTTAAGTGCTACCACCACGGCAGGTCGCTGCACAATGTAGCACAGCAAACTAGAGCACTAAATAGCAGCGAGTATCACCGCATAGAAGAGCACAGCACACCACTGCTCAGGACGACACCACTCCGAGTAGCACCGTCACCACAGCACAGCACATCCTTGCGCGTCACCGCAATGGATACATCCGCAAACGGAGGAGAGCACAGAGAGTGCACCTGTTCGCAGCAGGGCCCACCAGGGCGCACCCGGGCACACCAGGGCACAGGTGAGCAGAGTCGAGCCCAGTAGTACGCCGCACACCTACGGACAGCTGCGAACACAGCTGGGTACAGTAAAGCTCTGGAAGGCGCAGCAGGGTAGAGTAAATCGCCGAATGCCAACAAGTAGCAGCTAATTGCACAGTTTGGTGTCATAACCCATCCTAACCGAACATAACCTACCCTCACCTAACATCACCAACCATGCCATACCTAACCTAACCACAACAGAGCATAGCAGAACGCAGGAGGATCCAGCAGTTCACAGCGAATTGCTGAATACCAGAGAACAGTAGCGAGTAGAACAAGTTCATATTCCATCCCAACCTAGACAAACTTAACCCACCTTACGCCATCTTACCTATCCTAACCACGACAGTGTGCAGCAGCGTGTGACACACAAAAGCTGGGCACAACAAAACGCTGAGTACACTGAAAGCAGCAAATAGTACAGTTGCTTCCCCGAACCTAAACCAACATAAACTAACCTTACCAAATCTATCATAACATTGCGAAGTATAGTGTAATTTACCTTCCCCAAAAATAATCACATCAGAGCGCATCAGAGCGCAGCAGAGGTCTGCTATACTGACCTTACCTAGGCAAACGTGTCCAACCGCACCGCACCCAACCTAGCAAAAGCAACGTACAACAGAGCGCATTAGGGCACAGCGGAGCAAAGCAGAGTCAGGTGATCGCCGATCATCACCAAGTAGCAGAGATAAGCAATGTATAGGCTTAGCAACGAAGCAATTAGCAACGCCGCCACAGCAGCCTACAGCAGACGGCCGCAAAGCGCAGCAGAGGACATCAGATAATCGAAAAGCAGCGAAAAGTCCTGTGTAACTCCCTTTAGGGACAGCACAGCACCAGAGAGCAACGCCGCGTGAGGAAAGCAGAGCAGAGCTGTATAGCACATTCTAGCGCTATATTGGGAAAACAATGCCGCTATAACAGAGCACAACAGAGCACGGCTTATGTATCGCAGAGCGTTGCAGGGATCTGTAGATGGCCGAGAAGAACGGAATAGTACAATTCAGTTTAAATTAGGGACAGCTGTTCACCAAACACCAACGCCGCCGCAGCAGGGAATAGCAGAGCACAGCAGACCGCCGCAGAGGGCAACAGAGCGCAGCTGAGTACCGAAGAGGTAACCGAAATGCTCCGATTAGGGAAGTTTACCGTAACTTACAGTCGGTACCGCACCAAGTAGCAACGCCGCCATAGCATTGCATATCAGGTGGCCGCAGAT
Organism: Eufriesea mexicana; assembly: GCF_001483705.2. Classification (NCBI taxonomy): domain Eukaryota; kingdom Metazoa; phylum Arthropoda; class Insecta; order Hymenoptera; family Apidae; genus Eufriesea; species Eufriesea mexicana. The sequence continues at coordinate 1,348,824 of NW_016922283.1, read as the reverse complement.
TGTGGCAGAGCTGTGCCGATCGCCAAATACTACGGTACAGTGAAACTTAGCGCTACATAGGGGAGGCATAGCACTAATTGGCAAGGCCGAAATTGAAGACAGCAGTAGAGATCCGTAGAGGGCGGCACGGATGAGCTGAGATCAGTTAAGCGCCGAATTAGAACGAACAGCAGCGAATAACGGAGATTCCTTACCTAACCTAACCTAACCTAACCCATCCTAACCTACCGCACCACACCCTATGCAACTACACCAGGACACATTAAAGCACAGCAAAACGCATCTAAGCACAGCATAGCACAGTATATAGGCGGATAAGTTCGATTAAAACAGACAAGCACTGCTTCTAGCAGCACCGGTACAAATACTACAGGTTCAGAGAGCAGCAGGGCACAGTAAGGTTAACGATTCCACCAAGAAGCATCCAATATCACAGATTCCTAACCTTACTTAGCGCCAATCATATCCTAACAGAGCCAAACCTTAAAACCCTTTCCCCGCCTATCCTAAGCAAGGCGGAGCAAAGCAAGTTGCAGCAGGGCACAGTATAGCGCCGGATAATAACGAGTAACACTGATTAGCGGGGTTTTCGACAGGATTGATCCGAATATAAATGCTCAACCGCGTCAAACCACAGGAAGGCGCAGCACACAACAACACGTCGTAGCAGAGGTCAACAGAGCACGGCAAAGCGCAGAACAAGACGGAATATCAGTTAATAGCAATGCTTATTGGCCTAACATGACCTAACCAAGCCGAAGCATAGAAAAGCAAAGTTGAGCGCAATGGAGCACGGTAATGCGGTGAAAACCACCGAATGGCAGTGGTTAACACAGGCACCCAACTTTACGCAATCTAGCATAGTCTGACCTATCCCAAACAGACCAGAGCAACGCAGGGAGCAGAAGAGCGCATAAGGGTGCAGCAGAACACAGTGAAGCGCCGTATTCCCCCGAATAGCAGCGAATAGCACAGATTCCTAACCGAAGCCAACATAACGTAGCAAAAAGTATATTACTCTGTCGCGTATAACCTAACGGCAGCTGCGCAATGCAGAGCGCTTGAAAGCGCAGCGGGCCTCAGTAAAGCCACAAAACCATCGAAATGGAGCGAAAGATGCACATTCGAAACCTAACCTAGTATAACCAATCCAAACCAGGCATACCCTAACATAACATACAATACTTCCCCAACCCAAATACTGCAGAAGTCAGCAGTACGCAGATGAGCGCAGCAGATAGCAGGAGAGTACAGACATGCGCCAAATGCCACATAATACCTGCGAAAGCACAGATCCATAACCCCAGCTAACCTAACCTTACATATCCATAGTAGAGCACGGCACAGTGCAGGAGAGTTTAGCAGATCATAGCACAGCACAGTAAAGTTCCGAAAAATCGGGTGGCAGCGAGTTGCACAGATTCATAGCCGGACACAATCCAACGTTGCATTTCCTAACCTTACCGCTGTAGAGCATATCCGTGAGAGACGCAACGCAACAGAACCCAGAAATGTAGAGCAAATCGACGAACACCACCGCATATAAGCGAGTAACGCAGACTGCTGTCTCATCCCAACATGACTTAATCTTGTAGGAACTAGATTTCCTAACCTAACCTGAGTGGAGCACTGCAGTGTTTACTAAAGTGCATCAGTGCGCAGTAGACTTCAATTAGGAGTCAAATACGAACGAATAGCATCATTGTCATTGGATTAATCTATTCACTGATCATGAAATACAATAGAAATTGCAGAATGCTCAATGGATAAATGGATGATTGCTACAGATATTAACAATTCAGTACTGAGCTTATTCATACAAACATTACAATAACTATTCCAATAACCTGCCCACTGACCATTCATGTTCTGTAGCAATTCTAGAATGATCCGAGGAAATATCAATTATCGCGTGAGATACGTACAATTGAGAATGCAGTGCTGGAAATATATAAACTACATACAACTATAGCCATTGCTTTAATCTGTTAATCGATCATATAAGTTCCATAGCAATTCATGAATTACCAATGGATTCACCAATTTTAGCCATAGTAATTGAGTTTGGAATGTACAGGGCTCAGTAAATCTTTTTACGCAGTTGGATAACCATTCGATTAATCTACACATTGTTAATTTTTATTCCACAGCAATTCCAGAATGATCAATGGATAGACCATTTATCGCTCGCGATATTAAAAAATAACAATACAGTACAGAGCATATGCACCTAAACAGAGACATAGCCATTAGATTAATCTATTCAATGATCATTAAATTCTCTAACAATTCCAGAATGTTTAATGGATAGCTGAATAATGCCTACAGATAAAAGCAGTTTACAATTCAGTACTGACATCAAATACCCACACTGTACTTTAGGGAATGATCTAAACAATTGACTGATTATAAGAATTCTATAGCAAGAGTAGAAGCATACAGGGATGTATACATTTCGGCTACAGATATCAACAATTGGCAAAGCACTACTTCGTACAGTCATGTACACGGTACGGTAGCCAATGGATTATTCTAATCACAAATTATATAATTTCCACAGCAATTTTAGAATTATAAACGGATTGATCTATTATCGCTAGAAATATTAACATTGGAGAATGCAATGCAGCACATAGCCGACATCACAATCCTATAGTCATTGTTTTGATCTATCCACTCACCATTTACATACTACTCCAGTTCTGCATTCATCAATGGAATGGCCAATGTCGCTGGAGATGTTAATTATTGACAGTACAGTAGCGAGTACAGCCATCTATTGTGTACCATTGCCATTGAATTAACCTATTTACTGCTCATCTAGATTCTTTGGCAAATACAGAATTATCAATGTATAGATTAATTATAGATAGAGATATCACCAACTGAAAATTTGTATACGAGTACATAGTATATCCATCTACTCCCAACAATAGAGATTGGAGTATTCTATACACTGACCATTGAATTCCATGGCAATTGCAGAAAGATCAGTGGACTGATTATTTATGGCTACAGGTATTAGCAATTGACAATACAGTACTGAGGATAGCTATCTACAAAGTACGATAGCCACCTACACGGATATATAGACTCTGTTTTATTCTATTCTCGGATCATTAAATTATTTTGCAATACCAGGACGGTCAATGGATAGATCAATTATTGCTGGAGATATTGACAACTGATATTGAGTATAGCCACCTATTGAGTTCTATATACTATGGATTAATCTATTCACAATAATCATACGTATTCCATAGCAATTTTAAATTGTTAAAGATACACTTCAATCATCTCAAGTGCTTCCAACAATTGACAATACGGTGCTGCGAATAACCACATATAGAGTACTATAGCCATTTGTGTAATCCATCGAATGGTCATACTAATTCCGCTGCAATTACAGAATTATCATTGGATATATAAATTATGACTAGAGATATTAGCTATTGAGTATACATTACTGGGCGCAGCCATCTACACTGTATTACTTGAATTGGTTTAACCTATATACTAGTCATCCACATTCAATAGCAAAGCTATTATGGCCAATGGGTAAATCACTTATCACCAGACATATCAGGAGTTGCTAATACAGTAATGGGGTTATCCAAGTGCTCAATTGTACAGCCATTGGAATAACCTACACACTGATCATCTTAGTTATGTAGCTTTGCCGGAATCGTCATTTGATAGATCAAATTAGGTTAGAGATATCAACAATTAATAATACAGCAGTGAATGTAGCCATCTATACATTTCTATAGCCATTGATGCCATGCATTCACCAAGCATTTAAATTAAATGCCAGTCCTTGAATGATCAATAGATAGGACAATTATCGCGGGAGATATCGACAATTAATAATACAAATATGAGTATTCCCATCTTCGCGCCACTACAACCGTCGCATTAATCCACTCTCTGAACACTTCGACTCTATAGCAATTCAAAACTGAGCAATGTATAGATAAATTACCGCTTGAGATATGGGCAAGTGACAACGCAGTGTTGAGTACATCCAACCACAGCACTATAGCCACTGCGTAAGTTCATACACTGATCACTTCAATTCTATAGCAATTCTAGTATTGACAATGAATAGATCAATTATCATAGAAGACATTAACATTTGACAGTAGAGTACTCAGTGCAGCAATCTACGCAGTACTATAGCCATTGAATAGATCTACCCACAGACATCAGAGATTCTGTAGCAATTCGAGAATGATCAGTGGATAGATCGAATATGTCTAGAGATATTGACAATTGACATCACAGCACCGACTATATTCACCAGCACAGTACTATAGCCATTGACATAATCTATTGACTGACCATTTATGTTCTATAGCAGTTTCAGAAATATCTTTGGATTGATCAATTATCGTCAGAGAAATCAAAAAATAACAATATAGCCCAGAGTATGGCCATCTGCACAGTACAATATCCGTTGGCTTAATCTAATAACTGATAAGGTAAATTCTGTAGCAATTCATGCATGATATTTGGATGGAACATTTATCGCTGGAAATGTTTACAAATGTCAATACTCTATTGAGTATTGCGTTCTTCAGATGTATTATTTCCATTTGATTAGTCTACGCACAAAAGACAGATCCTTTATCTCCTGAGTCATTAGTTATTGTCCACACAGTACTGAGTACCGCCAACAGAATAGTACTATTTCAGTTGGATTAATTTGTTCAGTGATTACTTAACTCCAACAACAACTCTAGAATAATCTGTGTATCGTACAAATATGGCTGGAGAAATTTAAAATTATCGGTACAAATCTCAGTACATTCAGTAACAGAGCACTGTAGACGTTGTTATAATCTGTTTAGTGACAATTTAAATTCTATTACAATTCCAGAATGACAGAGGAGAGATCCACTATCACTTGAGGCATTAACAGTTCACAAAAACAGGACTGACTGCAGCCACCATCGCAGCACTGTAGCAGTTGGATAACAAGTTCACCGAATATTTAAATTCTACAACAATTCCGGAGTAATCAATTATAGCACCGTAATGGCTTGAGATACTTACAATTAACAGTGCGGTCCTTAGTACATCCACAAACAGAGCGCTGTAGCCGTTATATTAATCTGATCACTGATGACATTAATTCCATAGCAATTCTAAAATGAAGAAAGACAGATCTATTATTCCTAGACATATTGACACGTGACTACACAGTAATTAGTGCAGCCATTTTCAAAGCACTGTAGCTGTTTGATCAATTTCTTCACTGATGATATAAATTTTATAGCAATTTGATAATGACAAAAGGCACGTTCATTATCGCTCGAGATGTGGACAACTGACAACACAACACTCAGCGTAGCTTACTACACAATGCTATAGCCATTCAATTAATCCGTTCACTGATAATCTGTTTTCATCGGGAGTTGTAGAACGTTAAATGGATAGAGAAATTGTGGCTAGTGACATTTGGAAGTGATATTACGGTACATAGTACGTCCATCAACAGAGCACAATTGCCGTTGGAATAATCTGCCCGCTAAAGATTTAAACTCCGTAGAAATTCTAGATATATCAATGGACATATCACATATCGGTAGTGATATTGACAGCTGTCAATACGATGCTGAGAGTAACCATCTACACAATACTATAGCCATTGCATTAATCTGTTCGCTGATCACCTAATTCGTTCGGAAATCTTAAATTGATCAATAGAATGTGCAATTGTCGCTGTAGGCATGGACACATATCCAAGCAGTACCGTGTGCAGCCTTCATCACATTACACAGTCGCTGGATTTATTTGTGCATTGATGATTTATATTCCACAGCAGTTCTAGTACAATCAAGGTTTAGATCAGTTATGACTGGAGCTACATACAGTTGAGAGCACGGTACTTAGTATAGCCATCATCACAATACCATAGCAATTGGCTTAATCTATTGACCGACGATTAAAATTCTGTATCAATTCTAGAATGACAAAAGGAAGATCAATTATTGTTCGCCACGATCTCTTACCATATCAGTTCTATGTGTTGATAATTCTAGAAGTGCTGTGCAAATTAAATCAACATTGAGCAAATTAATCGAACGACTACAGTATTGTGATGATGGTTGTACTCAGCACTGTGTAGTCAATTTCTAATGTCAAGTGCGATAATGGATCTGTCCTTTGTCATTCTAGAATTGCTATAGTATTTAAATCATCTGTGGTCAGACTAATGAGGCGGTTACAGTGCTCGGTTGACGGCTAGATTCAGAACTCTATTGACATATATCAATGTCTCCAACGACAGCTGCTCCATCCACTGTTCATTCTGCAATTGCTGAAGAACTTAGATAGTCAGTCAACAGATTAATTCAATGGGTATAGCTTTGTGTAGATGGCTAACAAAGGTAGTGTGTTGAGATTTGTCAAAGTTACTACCGATGTTTCAGCTACCTACTGATCATTCTAGAATTGTTATAAAGCGTAAGTCTTCAGTGAACAGGTTAATCCAATGTTTAGAGTGCTCTGTTGGAGTATATTCTAAGTACCGTACTGTCAATTGTAAATATCTCTAGGCATAATAGTTTTATAGATTGATCATTCTACTATTGTTATGGAATTTTAGTCACCAGTGATCAAAGCAGTACAACGGCTAATGTACTGTCATGACGGCTGTCCTCAGTAATGAATTGTCAGTTGTTAATATCTCGGGCGATGATGGACTTGTCCTTTTTCATTCGAGAGTTGCAATGGAATTTGAATCATCATTGACAGGACCCACCAAATGGCTACAGCGCACTGTTGATGGCTGTGCTCAGTACCGTAATGACATATCTCAATGACTCACCGACAGTTGCTCTATCCATTGATCATTCTACAACTGCAGACGAACTTAGATTATCAATTTTCACAGATTACATCAATGGCTCTAGTATTGTGCAGATGACTGCACTCAGTAGTGTATGGAAATTTGTCAATATTACTAACAACACATGATCTGCCCGTTGCCCATTCTGAAATTGCTATAGAGATCAAATCATCAATGGACAGAATATTCCAGCGGACGCAGTACGATTGTGATGTCTGTACTCAGTACCGCTTTGTCAAATGTTAATATCTCGAGTGAGAATGGATCTGTATTTTGTCATTCTAAAGTTGCTATAGAATCTAAGTCATCATTGAACAGAGTAGTATATCGGCCACAGTGCTAAGTTGGTGGATGTACTAAGTAACGTTCTGTCCATTGTAAATGTCTCTAGCCACACCCGTAGTATGCATTGATTATTCTAGAATTGCATTGGAATTTACATCATCAGTAAACAAATGGTCCGTCTACAGCACTTTGCTGATGACTGTACACATTCCTG